>NC_079166.1:79332643-79540143 GCF_947568905.1 Ostrea edulis | reverse complement strand
TTTAAAAAGGTCAGGAACCAGCCTATAAATCAAACTTTAAAATGGCAAACTTGGCCTGCTACAATAATAGGGGGAAAAGAACGATGTCCTAAAAAAAATTGTGAGGCTAGTCCCCACCTCCACCCCTTAATACGGTAAGGGGACGTTTCGACCTCAAAGACATTTCGACCTTAGACGTTTCGACCCTTTTTTTGGTAGAAGCGTCCCACTTTTTTTTTTATATAACCAGGACGTTTCTACCACAAAGACATTTCGACCTCACACGTTTCGATGACCAATTGTGTTTCTTTTTGTTTGACGGTTTTAGCCTATTTTTAATGAGGCAATCTTACGCTTATGTGAAAATCAGCGTTTAGTAGAATAATATGAATTCAACTTACCAGCTATCTTGAATCGTCAACAACTCTTAACTTGTAAGAGTGTAACAAAGGTTGTTTGGAGTGACTTTCATATGTATTTGGATGGGTATACATTAGTCTCATCATTATCGTCTCCACGCCAAACACTGCCTCTTAATTATTTTTCAAAGGCTTCGCTTTCATGTCCACCAATTAGCGCCAATTTTGTCACGTTTAATCACAGTTCTCCCGCTCGCTGCTCTTTGTATTCACAGCGACAATTAATTATTATAATAATGAATTCCAATGAAGAAATAAGAAATTGTTTTCAAACTTTACAAAAATCATTATGTAAATCAAAATCTCCATAACTAACAACGCAAGTGGCAAACATTGAAACATATTTATTTAACATCATAAATACATAACACTGACATTCCAAAATCAATTCATCAATACACATCAAACAAAATAAATTATATACACATACATACATGGAGAGAGAGAGAGAGAGAGAGAGAGAGAGAGAGAGAGAGAGAGAGAGAGAGAGAGATAGAGAGAGAGAGAGAGATATTACGTCCGAGGTCGAAACGTCCTCTATGGAAACGTACCTTGGCTCGAAATGTCCCACATTCCTTAATACTACGTAACTAATTGTAGGTCGAACTATTCAATGCTTTAAAACTTGATCTAATTTTTAAAAAAAAACAACAACATGTTTTTGAAATATTGAATTGCACATGACCCCCCCCCCCCTCTCGAAAAAAACACCCCATATTCCAACGGAAATATTACATTCGATACGGTTGTAATATACATTTACATGTAATTAACATTGTCCAGGCGCTGATCTAGACAAATTTCTGGGGAGAGAGCTGAAACAGAGGATTAGGTTGTTGATATCATGATATGTATTTTGTATTTGTTATCGTTTGCATTTTGTTTTATAGGTTACATGTAGCTACCAAATAAAAACATTCTTTAAAAACGAATTTAAGATGACAAACGAATTTACAATGTTGATTGCTAGAGGGCGTATGTAATCAAAAGTTCAATGTCTAACAAAAAATTAAATTCACATATAGTTTACATGCGTTGGTTGCAGATGTAATATATGCATATCTAATCTTGTTTTGGTTGTCCAAACTTCAAAATATTGATGAACATTAATAATGACGAATTGATGATATACTAAAGATATCTTGATCCTGATCTTAAGGAAAGGCCGTACTTTTACGTATCCGGTTTTAAATTTTAAACACCGACTAGAAAGTTCCGGTTATAAATCCTTTGTCGGATGTGTGTAGTTTACGAGAACTGTATGAGTCAAATTTAGCATTCAAATGTGAATCTTTAGATATATTGACCATAAATTATTATAATGTCAAGTGCTCACTAGCTCTAATGGTACAAATCAATGTGATATCTACACTGATTTCTAAAAGGCTCATAGCTTGCAATCTAAGCCAAAACAAGTTAAAAATCATATATAGGCGTGACCCTCACATTGGGATTCACACTGTTTTTGGGTAGTTTGTGATTGGTTCAAAGAAACCCAGAATTAAAAAGTCTCAGAAAATCATCAGCAAAGTTGTTGAATATTTGAACTCTTCTTCATAAGTACTTTCAAGAAATAAAATTATTTGTACATGAGCTGTAGTTGCTAGAATCTACATATCTGTTACACTACATTTATTTTTTCTATAAGTATCAGATAGCATGTATGTATTTTTATGTGTGATATATTTGATAGCAAAAAAAAAAAGATTAACACAAAAAAATGTGAGAAAAAGGAAGGGTCCCCCCCACTCCTTGTATTCTAATAGTATGTTATATATATATATATATATATATATATATATATATACACATATATATATATATATATATATATATATATATATATATATATATATATACACGAAGCGTGTAATGGTCATTGGAGTGTCCCAAATGGTAATCATAATTCCGTTAAGTACGGTAGATTTTGATTCATTTAAAAATATATATTTTGAATGACATTTTCCTTCCGCTAAACACCCAGTAACATCTCAATATTAAAGGGGTTTATATGGAGACAACAGTTTTACAGGATCCGCCTATTCATTGAACGCGGGAAATAAAACGCAAGGCGACGTAAACTGTGCATTTTGACGTCACATTTAGCCTCGACTTTTTTCTCTTTTTTCAAAGGAAACAATTATAAACAATAATAATACATTCCGTATGCAATGAAAAAGGCCGTTAAAACTAAACAAAATCAACCAATAAATTCAAATTGGTAAAAAAGTAACCGTAATTTTATCGTATATTCTTATTCAAAGAAACTCATGAACTCGTTTATCTATTTAGTCGTATTACGGTTTTATATGTATTTATTTGCTAAAACCTGGTACAATGATACTTATACTATTCACTTTGAACAAATTGGGTGTTTAAATTACGAATTGCACGTCAGAGTCTTCTATTATTGGCATTCAAAATAAAACACGAATAACTGTTGAAGCAGGTAATGAAAAAATAAATGGCGGCGCCCATATGGATCACGAAAATTTCGGTGAACGTATATAGAGATTATCTCTTTTTCTTTTGCTGATTTTAACTTTTTTCTTTTACATACGTGTTACCTTTAGAGCCTTGCTTCGCGGACGGGCCTTCGGCCCGTCCGAGCTTCGCTCGGTATTACATCCTAACCCAACACTGCCTGCGAAAGAATCACACATTGGACACATAAATATAACCAATGACTAAATTATTTTGCATTTACATTATTTTTTCAAAGATTGCGGAAAATTCTTTAGCTGGCCAGGGAAATAACTTACGCGGTATAAAAAATATATCCCGTTTAGAAGTCTTTTTATTCAAATATAAAAGTTCTTACCACGTGACTTTACGAAAACTTCCAATGTCAGAAATGTTCACGTGCAACGTATTTCTCTAAAGAAATCAGAGTGGAGTTAAACTAGGGGGCGAGGCGCTGTGCAGCTACTTTGGTACCGTATAAGTTTTACATTATGACCCCTGGGTCGAGGCCTCTGCTGGTGGACTGCTAGTCTACGAGGGTCTCTACAGCCCAGTAGCTAAGTACTTTGTTACTAGCTTGAAAATACGGATGTATATGTAATTGTTGTTATAAAATTTAGAAATTCATTTCAAAATTAAGGATTATCTCCCTCATGCATAGCTCTTATCCTTCGAGGAATTTGACTCCACTTTTTTGGCACACTGTTTTCCCTATAATAGCTCTAAAACGTCATTGTTATTTCGGATTTCAAACATTTCGGTTGAGCATCACTGAAGATACATTTGTCAAAATGCGCATCTGCTGCATCAAAATTTGTACCGTATAATTTTACATTATGACAGAGAAAGGTGTATATGTTATAGTGTTTTGGACATATTTGTATTTCTAATGATTATTACTACACATTGCTTAAAAGAAAAAAATGGTGATGGCATTGCAATATTTCATAAGCATACAAAATAACATGTCAGAAGCCGGTATCTTGGGTAAAACACGTTCTCATTGTGGACTGAATATCGCCTACCTACATGTGTATCACTGAAAATGTAAAATATGTCGACAAAAATGCATAAGTTTTTATCGTAAACAAATGTGATTTATCTCCTCCAGTTTTACTACGGAATTTGCTAAAGACCTGGATATCGTGTTTATCTATGTAACGAAAATTCATTTACTATCAATTTCATTTAGCTTTGGTTATTAGACTAATGTAATTTATCAGGGTTTTACCATATATTAAGATTATTGAATGTAAAGTGCTTCGTTATGAATATTTTGAAACAGTGTCTGGGGGTGGAAGTATTTTTCAAAATGAGTTAAATCCCAACTGTTATCATATGTATGGCTACACATATATCAAAGGAAGCTAGAAATTAAATTAATGAACATTGATTGATCACTGTTCGTTATCTTCACCTTGCATCTATCTTAAAATCATATACACTTTTAGCTATCGGGTGTTATGTGGAATAGGACTAATTCCATTCATTATACTGATTCAAAGACAAATGATATGACAGCATATGCTCTCCAACGAATAAAACAACATGCAGCATGAGTGTGCAAGTTTACCCGCATAGTTTTAAATGAGAGAGAGAGAGAGAGAGAGAGAGAGAGAGAGAGAGAGAGAGAGAACGACAGAGAGAGACAAAGACAAAGACAAAGAGAGATCTTCACTTTTTCATCTCCTCGATATTTTTTTTTCGCTGTTCCGGAATTTGGATAAGAATATTTCATATCTGTAGTCACGAAAGGAATTCCAACTGAGTTTATGAAACAATTGCTTGGGCATTGAAACATTAAAACGCATGTATGACACTTATCAAATGCATTATGGATAATCCATATATTTATATTAGTATTCATTGTACGTGTCGTGTCCCGTTTTGAAATATATCTTTTCTTGAATCAGAATACAAATAGAAATAAGATGTTTTTGCTTGATGAATTGCACATGAGAAATATGAATAAACAAATGAGACGTTACGATCACCTGCTAATTCAGAAGAAATTGTAGGTATCACAATACGTAGCACTCTCGCTTTCATTACATTAATAACAGGTATAAAATTAAGTACTATTATTGTTAATATTTTAGTCCTTTGACTTCCTTACCAAAGATAAGTGGTTTATGTGTTGCAAATACTGGTTCCTATCATTGTATATATCATTAATTTAACGTACATTTTTGTACATGCGTATTTGTGATAACGTGATCGTACAAAGATGGAATTGTATATCAATATTTGTAATGTACAGTGAATTACTATATAATATTGTCCTTCATTTTACATAGACTTTGACCTTGGAGCGTTCAATGCGGACCTCGATGTTAATGAGTTTAAGACATTCATACAAGAGTGGTGCAGGATGAAGAACATAGAGCCTATAGTGTGGGCAGATGGACTATCATACGAGGAAACTGTACGATTTATATCAGCATATACAATCCTGCGAAGATTTGAGATAGGTAAGTTTTAAATGTGTCATATCAACTTATTCAATTAGTGAAGTTGTGCACCATTATATCAAATCTCCGTAGTTTAGAGAGACGAATAAATCATTGTTCTGATTAGATATACATGAATGTTTAATCCATTTACTATATCGCCAATATATCAAAAATACTTTATATGTATATTATGATTTGCAGAATTGGTATCCGACAACAAAAAATGGAGCATACTAGTTTCCATTTTGATGTCCAAGAACTATACCATCAGTGTAAATGCCTTATGGGAGGAGGAACTCAGGGAAATTCAAGGAACATTTCCTTCTTTGAGAGAATCAAACCATGATATATGTACAACCCAATCTGGCGAGTTGATTAAAGATCTGGTGTACAACGACAAGGTGTTAACAATGAATGGAGATGGTAGTAGTGGGACTGTGGGGTTTGTATCGGATGATGTCCGCCATCAGGTGATGGGTTACTTTGTTCTGAATTGTCTGAAGACTGAGGAGGACTATAAGAACTACATCAATCTGTCGTCTGTGAACTCGTTATTGGAATATGTCCGTACGTGGTGGTATCATCCAGATGAAGGGGAGAAATGCATGTATATACCGGAGAGGATGAATGAGTTGCTTATCACACAACTGGGGATAGACGTAATACGACACGTCATGGTGGAGAAGGAAGAGGACAGAGATACAGTGTCTGAAAGACGTAAGTTTACTTGGGTTTTTGCTACAATTTAATACTAATTATTTCCAATCATTGATGGTGCATTGCACATGTATCTTGTTTTATTGTTAATCGCATTATCTTACTTCCGTATCACTGATCTAAAATTGTTTTACATTGATCAAATTATATCCGATTCATGGATTGTCAACGCGAAAGGATTGAAAGAATATTTCCAAATCATTTCGGAAATATGCAAGTCTTTGAAAGTTGCAAGTAATATATACGATGATTCTCAGTGTTGACCTTCCATATGCCTGAGGACATCTTAAAGTCTGAATATTTACATTCACTGTGTATTCTGTTCAATTTATATTGCTCAGTGATAGACATGATTTACAATGATGTTGTATGGATATACAAGTAATAATAGCACTACTAGCATATCAAAACAAAATTTTCAAAAATTTGCTACAATTGCTAAGTAATGGAGGGAATGAAATATTAGAACACTTTTCTAAGAAAGGATGAATGCATCCTATTCTAATATATAAGATGGGGATTTCCTTATGAAATATGTTTAATGTAATGGAAGAATGAAAACATTTCATACCAATTTATATCGTTGTTCGATCCTCTATTGTAAGAATAACTCATGATACTGTTAACGTAGGTCGCGGGTTTACCGACCTTTTTTTCTCACTCGAAAATCTCACCTGAAAATTTGACCGATGTACCTTGACAATGTATATACTACTTTGTGAAAAAAAATGTTTGTCATTCAACAGCACATATTTTTAGTAATTACGTCTTCAAGATGCCATTGTTTTAACAGTAGCGACACTGTTTTCCGTTGAATTATATACAAAATAATAGTGATTAACTCTATTCATTACATAATACCACTTAGAATTTGGTGCTGTTCATATTGATAATATTGATATCAACGCGAAACAAAAACATTTTGAAAAATATTTATAAAAAACATAGGGTAATCGAGTTCGTTTTTTAAAGAAAAAGATGTCAAAGTTTGATAAAAACCATCAATGCAGCAGTTTTTAACAAATAACGTTGCAAATATTCGTGACGTCATTCAACAACGTTATTCATTAACTTTTCATGCATCACTTCAAAAATAATACAAAACAACATAACCGACTTCTGGTTTTGAAGGGGAAATCAAATATGTATAGGCAAAATAATCAATTATTTACAGAATATATATCGCAAAATTTCTTAATACGGTATATATAAACGTGTACATTTATTGTGCTAAATATCTTAATCATGTCGCGCGGCTAATAATTGAATTTATTTTCTTCTTTTGCGATCGCATTATCACGGTAACATTGAATAAACTAATATAATAAATAATTTTATTTTTGTGTACCACTAAGGTTATTTTTTTTATTTCATATAGTTTAATCATGTCTGAATAATCTAACCATTAATACAACCATAATTGTTTCTATTTTACAATATATCTATGTTTATTTTACAAACACACAGACTCTCACAAACACATAGAAATGCTCATGTTCCCAAGCCAAATAACCCCTCGAAAACACCAACGCGGTTTAAAACTATAATTATTTTTAACTTTATGCAGATTCACTTAAAACGTCTGCTACTTTATCTAATTTTCGAGCAACTTTACTTTCTTGACCTATTTAGATTTAGAGTCTTGAGCCCGGTGCAGGGTTTTAAATAACCATGCGCCCGACCGCCGGTGCGCCCGACCGCCCGAGACGATACATTTTGCCACGGGCGAATAAATTTCTTGGTATAGACGTCCGACGGGACGTGATGAAATATCCACGAAATAAAATTTAGATGAATCAAATTCATTATTGTACCGGTAACAAATTGGACAGACCTCGTCAATTTAATACATTTTACTGCATATTCTACCGCAATTCAATAAAGTATAATGTACTAGAAAAGAATTAGGTCCATCGTACTACATTAGAAGATAGATACATGTACTAGTAATACATGTAAAAGTAATTTTTAAAAATGCAGTTATTTTCTCAGGACTAGTAGGTCTTTCTTTGGGCACGGCTAACAACTTTTACAAACAGACAGCCCTGCATGTCTAGATAATTTTACAGCGAATTTCAAACACTCAAGGAAGTTCAACTTTGCTAGAATACATGTAGGGCCTATTGTTTACTTGCCGTTCCTTTATTCATTTGTAAATATGATCAATTCTCTCTCTGTGTGTGTGTCTCTCTGTCTCTATCTCTCTCTGTGCACCAAATGCACGTCAAATTTCAGGGGGGCGGGGCTTTGAAGAATAATTAACTCCTGATCATTCTCAACATCGCCTCCTCAAGTTTTCCGCTGCTAAACTCTATACAGTAACACTACAGGGCAAGAAACATTGATGCAGGCACCAAATGTATGGGCCGGGAATATTTGGGAAATGTAACAACTAAATATTTTCAGAAAAGGTGTTCCAAAGAATTCCTTTGCGAGAAATTCAAACCCCGTAGGCTGGTAAAATTTAGGAAGATGTTGATCAAATCCGGCGATGAACGAATTAAGTGGGAAAAAATCGTTAAAGGGGTATGGACACGATTTGAGCTGAACATTTTCAAATTCTATTTTTCCATTTTTGTTGTTTACAATGTTTAACTCAAATATTTCTAATGCTTAACCATAATTTGAATATCAGTCGTTGAGTTACAAGCGAGATACAGCACTCACAATTTTTTTTTTCGTTCTGTACACAAAGCTCGTTGAATGTTTCTGTTTACATATAGATTACTTGATAGAAAATAGCATGTTTAAAACAAAATGAGATGTGCCAAACACTAGAAACTATTTAATTCTGTTAATAATTAACTTGAAAATTGAAAGAAAATATCTGATCTAAACGAAACGTTTGTTAGTATATCTAACCTACATGTGAACAAATCATGGTACGAACCTTGTTTACATAAGGATGAATTGTGAGCTCTGTATCTCCCATATACTTCGACAGCTGATATTGCAATTTTCGCTGACCATTAGAAATACCTTAGCTAAGCATTCTAAACATTAAAAATGGAAAAATGAAATTTGAAATTTTTCAGCTTAAATCGTGTCCATGCTGCATATTATTTTGTGACTAAAAATATGGAAAAAGTTGCGTCAATGAGAGAAAGATAGGAGAAGGGAGACTGTGTGAAACTGCAACCATTTCAAATTAATTAGTTTAAAGGCAAGGCGTACACGGTGGCTTAATGTAAATTAAAGCTAAACTTACAGACTCTGAGATGTGGTTATATGATGCCAACTAAATTGATGGTCATCGCCAGTGTCTGTGATACATTCTGTAATCTAATTTACATTATGCCGTCACATGACGTGTTATGTTCAAATTGGGCATAGGATACATTTTTGAAAGTCGGGTCTCTTCAGTGATTCTTAAAATCATGCTTTAGCCACAAAAAATGTGGTAAATTATTAGATATATTTTGTTAAAAAAGAAGCTTTCTCAATGCTTTAGAGGGCCCTGATTTGCTAACATGGTTTTCCCGAGGGGGATTGCCCCCCTGAACCCCCCCCCCCCACCACCACCAGGATCGTGCCCTGGACGCCCCCAGACCCCCCGTCTGTATGGGCTTAAATTGCACTTCAAGACAGGGCTAACTACCAGGGGCGGATCCAGGAATTGCGGTTACTGGGGGCGCCACTTTATGAGGCTGTGGGTCCAGGCCCTCGGAAACTCCTGGATTTAGCATATTTTATAGGGTTTGGAATATGTCTCCTATTTAAGTCATTTGTACTATTTTCCATCATTTTTAATAAAGGGAATTTAGTAAAATGACGTAAATTTTAAAGGTTTTTGGAAAAATTAAGTTCTAGCTCCCAATTAAGTAATCCAAGAAATCAAAAGATTTGGTCATTTATTTCTCCGGGAGTGGAAGAAATTATTGCTTTTTTATCGTTGAGTACATTTTTCTAAACCTGATACCAAGATTTACCTTAAATTTGAAACTTTGTGGGTGGTGCGCGACAGCTTCGCCCCCTTAAATCCGCCACTGGATACGCGCCTGATTAGTAGCCCAATAAGGCACGTAGTCGTATAAGAATTTAACTCGCAATATCAAAGTCAACAGCAGGCTGTGTTCAAGATCGTAGCGGGTAGTCTAGGGGTTAGGTATGGTGGTTGATTTCTGCCATTTTACACTACATCTTCTGTTTGTTATTTCGAGGCAAAGAGACAACAAAACGATGTTTAGCAATTTTTGTTCCTCAGCAACTTTTTGCCCCCCCCCCCCCACCCAAAAAGAAAAGACGACAAAATGATATTATTAGTTACTTTTCACCTCATAGTAACGAAAAGACAACACATTGTAAAATTGTACAAATCAGCCACTATACGTAGCCCCTAGGCTAGCCGCTACGATCTTGACTGTCCACGCTATATACAGTTTACGCTTGTCCGATCAATAGATACTAAGATACGTTTGTCCGATCAATCGATATACTTCGTATCGACTAAATATAATTTATTTTCCGTGACGTTGCACGTTAAAATTTCTGATCTTGCCAGTTTTCGTAATGTCACGTGGTAAAAATTCTTATATTTGAATAAAAAGATATCTAAATAGAATACATTTTTCACAATGCAGCGCGATTTATTTCCTCCTGAATACAGGGGACGTACAACACGATGCGGTCCTCAATTCATGAAAACTAAGATGTGACTGTTAAATAATTTAAGTCACTGAGTGTATTTATATGTTCTTATTTAGATCAGGGTCAAGATATCTTTAACATATCATCAATTCTTCATTATTAATTTTCAATATTTTGGACGACCAAAACACAATTAGATATGCAGAATGTACATGTGCAAAAATGCATGTACATTACATTAGTTAATCTAGAGGAGGAGTACTGGTGTTGTAACACACACACACACACACCTTTGATTATGGTTTTAAGAAAAGAGTGTGAGAGAAAGAAAGTATATTATTTATATTTTTCCGGAAACACTATTACTGCATCATATTGATTGTAGGATAGAAATCTAAATTTAAATAGTTAGGGGAGGGGTGGGGGTAAACTCCTGTAAGTTTGTGTCATCCGACATCGATTTACACACACTCTTATTCATTATTTTCAACATTCATCAAATTTAGTTTGAAAGTGGTGGGTTGTTAATGAAAATTATGTGAATTAGCTTTTTTTTCAGACATTGGGTTTTTGATCATACCCCTTTGTATATTCTTTTGTCATTTTAAATTCTTTTTAAAGAGTGTTTTTATTTGGTAGCTAACCTATAAAACATAATGTAGACAATAGAAAATGCACAAAATACATATCATGATATTAAAAACTTAATCCTCAGGTTCACCCCTCCCCCCCCCCCTCTGAAAATTTTCTAGATTCGCGTTTGAACAACGTTAATTACATATACATATATCTTGAATATGTATCTAATGTAATCTTTCCGTTAAAATCTGCTTTATGTTTTTGTTTTTTCATGTGTGATTCAATATTTTGAAAATATTTCTTTATCTCCGTTCGCCCCGCATGCGGAAGGCCAGGGTTCGAATCCCGGCCGCGACAGACCTAAGTCGTTAAAACAGGTAGTGACAGTTCCATCGCCCAACGCTCGGCATCAGGTGTGAATGTCACCGGTCCTCGGAGATGACCTTAAAAACAGATGACCCGTGTTACAAGGGGCGTGTCACGCTAAAGAACCCTCACTGCTCAATGTCCGTAAGTGCCGAGCATAGGCCTAAATTTGAAGCCCCTCATTGGTCTTGGTGACGTCTCCATATCAGTGAAAAATTCTCGAGTGAGACGTTAAGCAAGATACAATCAATCAACAATCAATCTAAATCAACGTTTAATACATTGAACAGCTCCACGTGTATATATTGAGTTACGTTGCATTAGGGAATGGAGGTGGAGAATAGCCCCACATGTTTACGATATGTAGGCTGGCTCATGAGGTTGTTTTTTTTAAATAGTAGTAGTTAATTATTGTGGAAATGTAATAAAATTAACGGAGGAATTGAAAAAAAAGGATCTACCCCTCTTACCCCAAAACGTTTGGATTGAAATAGAACTTTGACTTCATTTTGGAATTTTGCGAGATAAGATTTTTCAGAAGTGAAACGAACTCCTCCGGCTACCCCCCCCCCCCCCCCCTCCCCCTCCCCCACCCCCTCTTTTCAGATGTTTCTTGTTTATTATAGGTTACTTCTAAAATTCTCGGGATTCGTATTGTATTACAACTTGGGACAGAAATGAACATTAAAAACAGCTGTAACCCCCACCCCCTTTCCCCAAACCCTACAATTTGACGAAATTCTTGGCAAATTTTACCATACTCAATGTAATGCTCCAGTTTGATATACTGTAATCGTGTTCAATTCTCGTGCAGTCCGTATTGGTACAGCTTGATGGCGTGGCTTGTAAAGCACACACCGCTTGTCAGACATTGTTGATTTTCTGTCTTCTAATTATAGATTGCCTCAATGTATTGTGCAAAGGTCATGCCATTTAAAAGTTATAGTCGAAACTTTTACCTGTTATACCATGAATTATTTTTTTCATGGTAAAAAAAAATATAAGATAAAAATCTTTGTTTAAAAATATAATAATATACATCATTCTTTACTAGAACATTTCCGTGGTAACAGACACTAGTCCCGCAGAAACGCAGGCGACTTCTCCAAACTTATATCATATAATGGGCCGGCTCGTGCCGGTCCATAATAAAACATATTACTAGCCACATTTTGCACCGGAAACGAAAGGAAGACTTAATAAAAATTAAACGGAGTATGTTCTAATTTGATGATAATTGTTCGTCATCTTTATGTGATATCTGTAAAGTATTACGTTCTTTGTATTCAGTCAATAAGCCATGTACACGTAAAAAGACGTTGAGACGTATGATTTGCGTATCCATAAATGATGATGTAAGCAAACCTGCGACCTACGTTAAGTTAATGAAATGTCCGCGTTTTGCAATAATATACATATTATGCTTAAACGATATGTTGGGCTAAATTGGAAAGTCGTTTTGGTAAGGAAAAGGACACTATTTTCATTAAATGACAATTAAGAAGAAGAATAGTTTGTCACAAAATATCACTCAGAAGATTCTGTTCAAGGGGACATCAAAATCCAATAAGTGAAACGATAGTATCAGCAATAATAATAATAATCTTATAAATGTTCCCAAATCATTCTAAAAGACTTCTAATTCATCTGATAAAATCGTAGACATCTGTCTCATCATATCATCTCAATCAAACCTAATTGTATTTCTTTATAATCTCAAGAATATTCCCAAGTAATTAAAAACAATTCTAAATCATTTGATAAATTATCACATGTATGCCTCATAGCATTCCAATGCTCTCAAATGATTCCAAAGGCATTCCCATGCGCCTGATGAAATCGCAGGAATATATCTCACCATCTCAATCAAATTTAAGTGTATAATCTCAATAAACATGTATCTCACATTCTAGAGAAATATCGAATGAAATTATTATGTTAATCCCACTTACATCTCAACATAATTTACCTTGTATTTCTAAAAACTGTTTTACTTTTCATCTACTAGTATCACTTTTAAAACATGTACAAGTACGCTTCTTATTATCTAACAATTTCTTAATAAGCCTAAACTTTATTGTATTATAAACGTATCTGATCCAGCTAGCCATGGTACCCTAGGCGAGGACTAAGAGAAGATTTTCGTATCCACTGTACACTGTGAATATTTGTATATGCTATATATTATATTATGCATCAATGGTTTCTTCTTTTTATGACCTAGCAAATCAATACTTAAGGCATCCTGTCCTCTAATAGTGTAGCGTAGTAGATGTGTGTAATCCAGAGGGCTCCTGGTACTCTTTACTATGAATATGTCCAATCCGGGGAAAGATTAGAATGAAATTTCCATAGAGACCTTTCTCCGACTAGCCAATATGTTACTTGATGATGAAGAATTACACAATTCTAACAAGACCTCAATCTATATGATTTTGAATGCTAAATTCAATCGATTCCAAAACAATATTGTGATTATCATTAATTCTTTATATAAACGTATTTCTTCTCAATTTACTGGAACAAGGAAAACATCATTGCTTAGAAATATCAATATAATTCTTATACCAAAAACACACTTTCAACGAACGTTTAATACACAACAACTTCATCACTGTTTTTATTTTCTTCGTATCAGTATGAATAATTGTATTATACTGTTAAATATCTATTACATATTCATTTCGATTACAGTCAACAGTTGATAATGTTAATATATTTATAAAAAGCGATCAGTAATAATACGTTTCATACAAATCACAGGTAAGGTATTCGATGATTGGAAAAACCAACCAAACAAAAGAGGAAATAATTAAATACATATCATTTGAATTGTTGAGGTAGGAAAACAAGTGCATGTGTACTTATATCAATTTCTCTTTCATTATTATAAGTTAACCAATGAAAATCACGTTTTCTCAAGAAAGAAAAGAGAGGAAAGCCAACAACTGAAGAACAAAAAAAGAAGGTATCACTGCACTGAAATAATTAGAATTATGATTTTATTTTTTCAAAGTTGTTTTCAGAGTGGGGATGGGGATGGGTTGAAAAATTCTCATTAAATGGATGGGCCTATAAAATAGTTTCTGAAGGTGACAGCTAGACAAAAAGTAATTGAATTTGAAAGGTTAAATGGTGATTCGAGTTTTCGTACTTTTCTTCATTTTTAATCTTTTTCTGTAAATGAACTAACATACTGTCATACTGGGTTGGGGAAAGGGTGTCAGAAAACGATAAAGCCGGGGAAAGGGAACGATACCCACAAGTGCTTGCTTAGATAACAGGTTATTATGATTTTAAATATACACACCGTATGCATAAGTATTACTTATTGAGTATATCAAAGGGTGGAACATAAGGATAGCTTCCCGCTATCTGAGTAATTCCAGCAGCCCTTATTCATCATACAATAAATCTCTTGATTTTACAAAATTTTGACCACCTTGAAATATTAACTATATACATACAGTACTTTTTACGTTCCGTTCCATTTTCCGTTCTGCGTTTAGTAACAACCGATGATTTCTCAGCTTACTTCCAAACCATGCCATCTATTTCCAACTCAAACAGTCTTTATAACAACTGTAATAGTGGATTCAAAACGTCTCACAAAATATGTGCTTGCTATTGCAGAACAAGAACATTTTAAGTACTTAGGGAAATATCTGATATTGTGCCGGTATTTAGACAGAAGCGCAGGTGGGTGCTGAGGAGCCCCTGGATACATATACATATTGTCAATCTCTACCCACGGCCCTATTCAAAAGATGAAATTCTTCAAAACCATGTTAGAGTTTTAGACATAGTTAATATCCCAATCATGGGTCGAATAAATATGAGTTACCGAACCTATACTGGATTTCTAAACTACATAAAACCCCTTACAAACAAAGATACATTGCTGGATCCAGTAAGTGCTCTACGAAGCCCGTATCTTTGCTCCTCACAAAAATACTAACAGCTGTGAAATAGAAACTTCAAACTTACTGTGCGACTACATATGCCACAAGTGGTGTAAAACTACCAGAAAATCCCGATAAAAATATTTTGAGGAATTTAAAACAGATGTGCCGAAAACACGGACACTTGTTAAAAGAAAAAAAAATTGACCATTTAACGAACTTTGAAATGAAAACTAGTCATTTCTATGGGCTACCGAAAATACACAAAAGCAACCACATCAAGACCGCTGTTGAAGAACAAAATCAAACATACATAACTACTAGTGAACCTATGGATCTAAAACTACGACCAATTGTGTCTGGACCTGCATGTCCAACACACAGACTCAGTAATTTTATAGATATTTTGTTAAAGGATCTATGCCAAAAAGTTCCTAGCTACATTCGGGATAGTATGGATTTTCTTAACAAACTCCCAGAATTTGTAGACCAGAATACCTTACTTGTAATGTTTGATGTAACGAGTTTATATACAAATATCCCACATGACTTTGGAATAGATGCTATAACTTTTTGGATAGAAAAACACCCGGAACTTATCCCAAGAAATTTCTCAATGGAATTTATTATAGATTCCATAAAATTCATTTTGGAAAACAACACATTTCATTTTGATGGCGAATTCTACAAACAAATCAAAGGAACAGCTATGGGAACTAAAATGGCCCCTGCATACAGCATTTTAGCAATGGGATATTTCGAAGAAATGTTATATCGAAAAGTCGATGAGGAAATGAGTCAAGAGCTTGGACAAAATCTGAGGAATTCATGGAAAAGATATCTAGATGACTGTTTTATATTTTGGGAAAAATCCGAAGAAGACCTGATCAAGTTTCACAATTTGTTGAATACGCTCAATCCAAATATCCAGTTTACCATGGAATACAGTGATACTTCGATTCCCTTTTTGGACATGAAGGTGATAAAATATGAAACCAATATCCTAACTGATATATTTTACAAAAAAACGGACACACACCAATATTTGAATTTCATATGTCATCCTTCACACGAAAAGGAATATCCCGTACAATTTGGCCAGAAGGATTTGCACTATTGTTAAAGATGAAAATACTAAAGACCAAAGACTGGCAGAATTGAAAATATTTCTTACTGCGCAGAATTATCCGGAAACACTCATTCTTTCAGCCATAAATGAAGCAAAGAAAATTCCACAGCATACACTTAGAACAACAAGAGAAAAGGAACACGATCCTTTCCTAATACCATTTATGACAACTTACAACCCAAAACATATAAATATCTTTCAGGAAGCTAAGAAGAATTTTACAGTTATCGAGCGTGATTTAGAACTTCAAAAAATTATTCCCAAATCCGACCTACTTCAGAGCCAAAGACAACCATCTAACTTGAAAAAATTATTAACAAAAGCCAAATTCAATTCAACGCCTGAAAAATACGCAGTTTCTACATGTGGTGACTCAAGGTGTGGTACATGTCCCTTCCTAAAAACAGGACCTTCTATTACTTTTAAATGCGGAAAATATTTTACTTTAAATGATAACATGTCATGCAAGTCGAAAAACTTACTATACTGCATTATTTGCAACGGGAGTGGCGAGGAATATATTGGACAAACCGGAACACAACTAACAGCCAGGATGCGTCTCTATCGCCAACAAATTAACGATCCCAGTACAAGAAATACCCCATGCAGCGAACACTTTGACACCTGTGCTAGAGGCAACTACAGCGTATTTCCATTTTATAAACTTAAAACAGAATCAACGTCCATGAGACTTGCTAAAGAAAATTATTTCATTAAACTGTTTTCTCCTAAACTAAACAAACTTTAATCAATGCATATATGAAAAATTCTGATTGTTAAACCTCTTAATTCATCAACTTTTATCATGTAAATGTTCATGCTTATTTTGTCCAAGTCACCTTTCCCGAACTTTTGTATTATGACGTCATGTATCTATTCCCTCCTCGCAAAGACTATCATGACGTCATGACGTCACAATAGACGTCTCTAAGATAAACAACTTTGTATTCATCATTAATTTGTATTCACCTGAGGATATATGTTAAAATCCAGAAAGCGCTAGTGATCTAAATATATTTTGGAACTGTATATTTTCCTGCTTTTTTATTGAATTATGTTGACTGTGTGATATCAACTCTTTCTATTTGGATTATAGAAAGAAGTCTCTTTTTTTCTAAGTATAAAATATTAAAAAAAACACTCTAAAGACTTCGTAGAAGTATTTCGACCGTGCTACCGCTCTTCTTCAGTCGTGTTTATTTCCTATAGCTACGTGACGCAATGATACATACACGGAAGTACTATGACGTCACGGTACGTATTATAAAATTGAAAAGTGACCTCAAAGTTGATATTGCGAGAAAAACATTTGAGATAAGTAAGAGTCTATTAATAAATTGAACAATACTTTCCAGACCTCGTGGACACATCCTATAATTTGACTATGCGTACAATTAAATATTTGGTAAGTAATGTAACAGCATTTTAAAAATGTTTGTTCACAAAGCAGTCAACTTCCGGTCTAAGTGAATACAAACAAGAAATATGAAAGTAAGTAGTTAATCATGAATACAGCAATATTGTTAATAATAAGTTACTAATAACACGTTATATATATAGCAATATTACATTATCACTTACACATGGTGTTTATATCTCTCAACTGATTCGATATGCATAAGCTTTTTCTGCGTATGGTCAGTTTTTAAATCGAGGCAAGCTACTGACAAACAAGCTGATGGTACGGGGGTTTCAACAGTCCCGTTTAAAGTCAGCATTTTGTAAATTATATGGTCGTTATAACGATCTAGTTTGCCAATATAACCTATTATTGGGGCAAATGCTGTCTGACGTGTTTCATACCAGTTGTTAGACCGTTCTTGGCACACTGATTTTGACTAAGGTGTAATCCGTTTACCTGATCAAGATATAGGGCTCACGGCCTCTATTGCAGTTTGACAGGGGATTCTTACTCCTCCTAGGCACCTGATTCCACCCCTTGTGTGTTCAGGGGTCCGTGTGTTTGCCCAAATAACTATTTTGCATTGCTTAAAGGAGTTTTGAGATTTACCACTGTTCGTTATCTTCAGCTTTCATACTGATTTTGACTGTGGATTCATTAGTTAACTGATCATGATATAGCGCTCACGTCAGTTGCAATCGGTCAATTAGGGATGTACACTCCTCCACGACACCTGTTCTCACCTCTGGTGTGTCCAGAGGTCCGTGTTTATCGTACGCTTATGTTGTATTCTTGATAAGAAGTATGAAATTGATCACCGTTCCTTGTCTTTACTTCATTTAATATTTCACGTTGAATAAAGGTGTCTTTAGAACTTTTAGATTACATTTAAACAATTTTTAATCCTCTTACAGTCTTGATATTTCAAAAAAAATGTTAATACGAATTACTTTATAGAAGAAATCTCCGTAGATTAACAATGAAAAGAACTAACGATTCGCTCTTTATCTAAAGGCTTAGAGTGCACGATTTCTCATCGGTAGGGATGTCTTTCAGTCACACAATTATTATATGAAACCCTAATTAGAGTAAGTCTAACGATAATGCCAACTGCATTTGAAAAATATCACTTTAAGTGGGCAACTGGTCACACCGGGAACTTGTTTACACAGGCTTTATCCGAATAAGCCTGGGGCATGGGGAGTAGTAAACGATCACATTCAATGAGTACGTATGTCCCATGCATTACCCTAGAGCCAGACTCTTGGAGGAGGCTTTAATCGCTATAAAGTTTCATTCATTTATTATACATTTTTAATTGTTTAAGTACAATAGGGTGAGATATATATCAAAATTTGATTCGTTACACATGAGAATTGAAAATATTTCCCTTTGAAAAAATCATGTGGTTGTTAACATGGTTGATAGGGGATGATTGCTCATCATAGACATCTGATGTCACCACTGGTATGCCCAGCTATCGTTTGCTCTACTCTTAATGTTGTATTCTTTACTATCATTCATCACCTTTATTTTTAATTTTTATCGGTTCTATTGATGTACTCTTGATCTGTTAGACTGCATTATATTTTCTCAATTTTTCCAACCATTGCTGTTAATAATGTAAAACATTCTCTTCTTGAATTATAAATTTAACATTACGTATTCCGTTTCAGTGAATATCCCACATAGTGTATTTGAAGAACGTCAAGATACAAAAGTCCGTTTGTGCAGTTTTCTAAAGACAGCAATACAGGGACAAGAGGTCTCAAATCGATGGATTTATAACAGTCTTATTGGATCGTTTATGATCGGAGAGAATTCACCTATATCCAAAGGTAATCAGAATTACAGAAAATTAACATTTCAAGTTACCTGGATGAATATATATTCATGGAAGATCGGGAGTGTATTGTGTCTGTTCTGTCTGTTTCTCTGTTAGCCTGTTCGAAACTTTAACCTTGGTTATAACTTTAAAATGGAATAGGGCCCTCATATTTCATCATGGAAGCATCTGATTCGAATTATGATTTCTCCATCGGAAAAGTTATACTGGTTTTCAATTCCTTTATGAAAGGTGAATATAAAGAACAGTGATACATTTCATAACTCCTATAATAAATACAAAATACATAGTTGGGCAAACACGGACCCCTGGATACACCAGAGGTGGGATTAGGTGCCTAGGAGGAGTAGGCATCCCCTGTCAACCGGTCACACCCGCCGTAAGCCCTATATCCTGATCAGGTAAACGGTGTTATCCGTAGTCAAAATCAGTGTGCCAAGAACGGCCTAACCATCGGTATGAAACATGTCAAACAGCATTTGACCCAGTGATAGGTTATACTGACGAACTAGATCATTATAACGACCATAGAATTTGCGAAATGCTGACTTCAATCGAGACTGTTGAAACCCCTGTACCATCAACTTGCTTGTCAGTAGCTTGCCTCGATTTAAAAACTGACTATACGCAGAACAAGCTCTTGCGTGTCGAATCAGCTGAGTGATACACAGACCATATGCAGGTGATAATGGAATATTGCTACATAAATATGGGACGTTAACGATGTAGATGCTAAAATGATCTTATGTGTCATAAAGTTGAGTTGTTAGTTTGCCGTTAGTATCTACTTTCAATAAATAATCTAACTCATATAAGCAATACAATGTACATTTCTGAAAGATTGACACATTGCCAAGTTTTAAGAATTGCCTACCCTTTGATGTATTGTATGTTTGATCCCACCTCTGGTGTGTCCAGGGGTCCTTGTTTGCCCAACTATTTATTTTGTATTGCTTATAGGAGTTATGAGATTGATTACTGTTCGTTATCTTCACCTTGCATTATGGCTTATGTCATTTTGGAAGGTATTGTCAGTTGTAACTATTGAATTCATTTCATGATGTACAACTTTGCTTTTTTTTAATAACATAAATGTACACAACATTTTTAATACTTTTTATCAAAAAAGGCATTATCTTAACCCTAGTATCTGATTTGCTTTTTGAAAGCCAGGCTCAATAAAATGCTTTAATGACGTTTAGTAGTCTATTCCGACATAAGGGTAAAAAATTATTTCCTAGCCTGCTCTTGAAAGATTTTAACCTTCAAATATGTACCTTTTTCTTCATCTTAGAAATTGGCAAAATGCCATATTTTAAGAGTTATCTGCCCTTTGATATGTTCTATGTTTGATTATGACTTATATCAATGTTGGAAGGCTATTGTCTGCTGTTGTTATGTAATTCATTTCATGATGTTTAAATTTAATTTTGGTTTAAAAATATAGATATACACATAACCTTTTTCTAGATTTTTTTTTTAAAACAAGCATGATCTAATTCCTGATATTTCATTTGATTTTTAAATGCCAAGCTCTTTCATATGTTTTAATGATGTTTAGTAGTCCATTTTGATAGTAGTACGAAAATTATTTCCTAGCCTGCTCTTGGAAGATTTGACCTTTCCAATTTGTACTTTTTCTTTATTTCTGAAAAAATGACAATATGTAATTTTTAGGAGTTGTCTGCCCTTTGATGTGTTTCATGTTTGATTACTATTTTTGCTGTTTTTGGTAGAAGAGTGTCTATTGTAACTTTGAAATACTTTTGAAAACAAGTAAATTAAATTTTTTACTGAAATAGATTATATTTGATTTTAAATTTTATCTGGATTTTTACATATAATATTGATGTAAATATGCAAAATACAGATGACGCTGCATATGTCGGCCATGTTGAAAATAGCAATTTTTGAGGAGTATTTTTCAATTGTTATTTTGGATGTCTACCTACCCACCAAGTCATCAAAATGTGGTAACCTACGATTTAAACAGTATTGCATGTATTTTTGGTGTTGTTTTTTTTGACAGGCTCTTAAAATAAAATTTCTTTACCAATTAGTATAATCTGATGTATAATGCGCATTTTAAAAATTCTACCAGCGTTTTACTCCATAAATTTGCCTCGTATAATTTTTATACCACTAGTATTCCCCTTTGTACAAAGATTCTGAAAATGTAAAACATCACAAAATTAGGGTCATTGGGTCAAGAAAGCGACATGGGCATTTCTTTTTTAAAAGACAATTTCTAAAAGATGCAAGGTGAAGATAATGAAGAGTGATCAATCTCATAAATTCCTACTCAACATACTGGTATGCGACATTATTTTGTTTGCTACATGACATTAAATCGAAAATCACTAGAAATACAATTCAATGTCAGCAAGATAATTCACACAATTCAAGATATCCTACATGCAGACAGGATTAGTAACTGTCATATTATCGATCATAATACAGTACAGGTCCAATTGAAAGTCCACGCTTGTTGTTTTCAAGGTATAACAGCCATGTTTCATATTTAGTAAATGGATGTTGGACTTTTTGTAATCTTGGTATAGTTTTGAAAGGTGCATCAAATAAAAATAATCCAATAGAGGAATTCCCATAATGTTGTATACTGCTTGATTTATTTCACCTAGAATTTGACATTGACATATATGGAAAGAGCACATCTTATTGAAACATTTTTAGCTCACCTGAGCTGAAAGCTCAAGTGAGCTTTTCTGATCGCTTTTTGTCCGTCGTCTGTCTGTCTGTCCGTCTGTCTGTCTGTCCGTCTGTCTGTTAAACTTTTCACATTTTCGACTTCTTCTCCAGAACCACTGGGCCAATTTCAACCAAACATAGCCAAAAGCATCCTTGGGTGAAGGGCTTTTAAGTTTATTCAAATGAAGGGTCATGTCCCTTTCAAAGGGGAGATAATCACAAAAATGCAAAAAATAGGGTGGGGTCATTTAAAAATCTTCTTCTCAAGAACCACTGGGCCAGAAGAGCTGAAATTTACCTGAAAGCTTCCTGACATATTGCAGATTCAAGTTTGTTCAAATCAATTGCCCCCGGTGGTAGGATGGGGCCACAAGGGGGATTAAAGTTTTACATACAAATATATAGGGAAAACTTGAAAAATCTTCTTCTCAAGAACCACTAAGCCAGAAAAGCTTATTTTTACATGAAAACTTCCTGACATAATGCAGATTCAAGTTTGTTCAAATCATGGGCCCCTGGGGTTGGATAGGGCCACAATAGGGGATCAAAGTTTTACATACAAATATATAGGAAAAATCTTTTAAAATATCCTTCTCAAGAACCACTGAGCAAGAAAAGCTGAGTTTTACATGAAAACTTTCTGACATAGTGCAGATTCAATTTTGTTCAAATCATGGCTCCCGGGGATAAGATGGGGCCCCAAGGACTGATCAAAGTTTTACACACATGAAAGCTTCCTGACATAATGCAGATTCAAGTTTGTTCAAATCATGGGACCCGGGGGTTGGATGGGGCCACAATAGGGGATAACAGTTTTACATACAAATATATAGGAAAAATCTTCTTCTCAAGAACCAATGAGCCAGAAAAGCTGATTTTTACAGGCAAACTTTCTGACATACTGCAGATTCAAGTTTGTTCAAATCATGGGCCCCTGGGGTTGGATTGGGCCACAATAGGGGATCAAAGTTTTACATACAAATATATAGGAAAAATCTTTTAAAATCTCCTTCTCAAGAACCACTGAGCCAGAAAAGTTGAGTTTTACATGAAAACTTTCTGACATAGTGCAGATTCAATTTTGTTCAAATCATGGCTCCCGGGGATAAGATGGGGCCCCAAGGGTTGATCAAAGTTTTACACACATGAAAGCTTCCTGACATAATGCAGATTCAAGTTTGTTCAAATCATGGGACCCGGGGGTTGGATGGGGCCACAATAAGGGATAACAGTTTTACATACAAATATATAGGAAAAATCTTTTTCTCAATAACCACTGAGTCAGAAAAGCTGATTTTTACAAGAAAACTTTCTGACATAGTGCAGATTCAAGTTTGTTCAAATCATGGCCCACGGGGGGTAGGATGGGGCCATAAGTGGGGGGGGGGGTCAAAGTTTTACATACAAATATAGAAGAAATCTTTAAAAATCTTCTTCTCAAGAACCATTGGGCCAAAGAAGTTGACATTTACATTAAAGCTTTCTGACATAGTGTAGATTCAAGTTTGCAAAGGGTAGTTTGGGCCATAATAGGGACTAAGGTTTTACATTCAAATATATATGGAAAGTCTTCAAATATGGGCCAAGGTGGCTCAGGTGAGCGATGTGGCGCATGGGCCTCTTGTTTAAAGAAATTATAATTTCCCACATATATCTTGGTAAAAATAAATGACAAAGTATTACACGAAAAAATCAAAGAAAACAGTTAAAAATATAACAAACTAAGAACACAATACTGCAATTCATGCTAAGGAATTGTGACTAATAAAACATTACAAAAATGCCACAATCCTAAAAAGTACAATATAAAAAATCATAAATACAATATTATGACTAGAAAATTTTCAAGTTATAAAAGCAGATAAAGATACAAAAAGTGTCAAAGATATGGTGTCTTCCGCCACCTATCAAGGATGTAGTTACCTTCAGCTTTGATATGTCCCATCCACCACCCTTAAAGAATATACTCCAAGTCCAAGTAACAATTTTTGGGACATAAACAAAAACATTCGTGAATGGGGAGACGACTATAAAGTTGGCCTATCTCTATGTTTATTGAAGACGGTAAAAAAATATAGAAAATATAACTGAACCAGAAGCCCCTGTCTTCATGGCTCAAAGGAACATTTAAAGTAAGCAAGAAGTGGACCGGAAGCGCCTGACTTCGAGATCCAATTCCCCACTGGTTTGAGTGTAATAGTCACATGATGGAATAACAAGCCCCTGACTTCGAAGTTCCTATGTTTGGATAGTGAATTCCATGGTAGAACCTGACGCCCCTGACTTCAAGGTTGTTGCGCAAGAGCGAGGTAGCTCTTCCACTGGTTCACTAGATTACATTTTCACAGTTGGAATTCGAATGGACTTTTTAAATGCTGATGATTTCCAGCGGCCCATATTTTGTATCTGAATGTCTGATGCTGCAGCTGTAGTGGATACCCCAATCCGGAAGCTGTATGACTGATACTTGTTTGTATCTAGTCCACAGAATGACAGAGTCAACCTTAAGTGATCAGTAAAAAACTGACGGGACACAGGAGTACCATCCATAAATGAAAACAAGGGTTTCACAGGTGACTTATGACCTCTAACAGGCATGAAAGTTTGCAGAGCCAAGAGAGGCATAATAAGGGGTTGGAAGTATTTTGAAGAAGATGCAGGGTGGTAGACTTATTAGAGCGCTTAAAGTGTGGGATTGTAAGCTCTATGGAATTGCCCAGTTAGAAATCTTTTTGCACGATGACATGTTTAGCTAACAGGAAGTGCTGCTTAGCACCTGCTGCCTTGGTGATTTCCCCAACCCTAAGAAAGGCACAAAATGCTAAAACATACATAGCATGAAGCAATGTACTGCTGAAGGCAGAATTTGTTATGGATGGTAGAGCAGACACAATTTTTGACAAAATGTCTGGAGTTAGAGGTAGTTTATTGTCCATGACTAGCTTAACTTTGCTAAAATCCCTGCAATTGATAACCCCGGAGTTGAAATGTAAAGCTAAAAGCAGCAATGTGTGTGCGAGTAGTTGAAGCAGCCAAGTCTGACTGGTATCAATGTAAAGCAACAAATGGGAAAGTGATAGGGGTGAAGGAGTTGCATTCTTATCAACATGGGCACGAATAAAAGTTTTGTAAATTGCAGATATGTTTCTATAAGATGAAAGTGAATCTTCTGTTAGCGAGTTCCTAATTAAGAAGTCTTCTGTTCTGGTCAGAGGTGTAGTAGTGCATGTGGAACAATTGTTTTCTCGGTTTCCATGTTGGGGAAGAGTTCTTTGAATCTTTGTATCTGTAGGCAAGAGAGAAGATCAGGTGCAATATTTTGAAGGCCAGGGACATGTTCAGCATGGAAATGAATGTTGAATGTAAGAGATGCTACCATAAGACGTCTCATTAATTTCATAAGGTTGGAGTCTTTGGAAGAGGTTTTGTTTATAACATGAACCCCCGCACTGTTGTCAGAGTGTATTACAACTGACGTGTTTGATAACCTTTCACCCCACATTTCCATTGCAAGAACAATGGTAAAGACTTCTCTTACAGAAATATGTTATTCTAACCACTGTCCCTCGATGGATCTATAAAATCAGTTCCTACCAAATGTACATTTAAAAACCCTAAATTGCTAGCATCTGTATAAAGATGTAAAGATTGGGAGGTGTACGTTTTTCCAGAATGAAAAAGTGATTTGTCATTAGAATGTACTATGAAAATGGACCAAGGATGTAGGTCAGTCCTAGCTTCAGCATTTAACCTACGGTGGTAATAAGGCTTTTAAATGCCCTTAGTAAGATCAATGATTCTACGAAGAAATGTTCTACCAGGTGGCACTACAGAGCAGGCAAAATTTAACAGTCCAATAAGGGACTGTAACGCAGGGTAGCTATACGTTTCCTTTTAAAAACCTGAATCGCTTCTTGTAGGCGTAGCAATTTGTCCTCTGGAAGTCTAATTTCAAATTTGATGGAGTCTATTTCTAAACCCATAAATGTGAGTGTTGTGCAAGGGAGTACTGTTTATTCCAACTTAATTGGTAAATTGATGCTTTTTGTTAGAGTGAGGAATGCCCGGAGTGCATCCTGATAGCCTGGTGAATTTGGATACCCAATAAACAGAAAGTCATCAAGGATGTGTACACAGTGTAAAACAGAGAATTTATCAAGAAGAATACATTGCAGGGCTGAACTGAACTTTTCAAAAAGGTTGCAAGAATAACTGAGGCCGAAAGGGAGGGTTTTGTCAAAATAAAATTTTCCATCAATACTGAAACCTAATATACTACTCAAAATTTGATAAGGATCATAGGTATTTTTTCTGTTTAAAAATTAATAACTGCATAACTGGCAGTATTGTGTCCAAGTGAAATTAAAAACGTCTTCAACAAACTTGCACGTGCATTCCATGCTGTGGGAAATGCATTTATCATCACAGTTTATGCTTTTGCTACCATTGCAGGATTTTCACTCAGGCATCGGTGTCTGATTCTTTCTAAAATTTCAAACTCACTTGAGTGTTTACACTACGTTTATCAAAACAATGTCCCCTCAACGTGTAAGGCGTCGCCTGACGACAGAACAGATGTATTGGAATGCTTGACGCTGCCTATTCACAACGTGACGTTGCAAATGCACTAAACGTCAGCCAGAGCGTTGTAAACAGGGCCTGGAACCGACAGCAAACTTTTGGTACTGCAGCACACCGACATGGGGGTGGTCGTCAGAAGTCGACAACCCAACGCCAAGACCATTGTGTGGCTTTTCAGGCACGACGCCATCCCTTCTGGACAGCAACCAGTCTACGTAACGACCTCCTGAACGCCTCGGGGGTGAATGTGTCCACTCAGACGATACGGAATCGGCTTCACAATGCAGATCTCAACTCGAGAAGGGCATGTGTTCGAGTCCCTCAGACTGTTCAACACCGGCGGGAGCGATTGGACTGGGCTGAAGATCATGTCACTTGGACACAGAACGATTGGGTTCAAGTTCTGTTCACCGATGAGTCCAGGTATTGTTTGGGCTTTACAGACAGGAGGCACCGAGTGTGGCGACGACAACGTGAACGTTTCCATGATGCCAACATCAGTGAACATGGCCGTTATGGTGGTGGTTCCATCATGGTCTGGGGTGGAATCAGCAGGGATGAAAGAACAGATCTTCATGTCCTGGAGAGAGGAACAATGACGGGGGTGCGGTACCGGGATGAGATCCTCGATGTTTACGTCAGACCCTACGCTGGTGCTATTGACCCTGAGTTCATCCTGATTCATGATAACGCCCGTCCTCATCGCGCCAGGGTGGTGAAGCAGTACCTTCAGCAGAAGACAATTGTCCATATAGACTGGCCAGCGCGCTCACCGGACTTGAACTCGATTGAACATGTATGGAACATGCTGCAGGTTGCCCTTTCACGCCGTATAGCACAACCCACGACTTTGGCAGAGCTCGGAAACGCCCTCGTGGAAGAGTGGAACAACCTTCCCATTGGAAACATCCGGGTGCTTATTGACAGCATGGCTCGACGTTGTCAAACCGTTATTGATGCAAGGGGAGGCCATATCCGGTATTGACACTTCATCGACTAAGTGTAATGATAGACTATCCCCAAAAACTGTGTAATTCTTTCTCTGGTTTGCTGTTAACTTTTTGTAATGAAATGCCTTTTGGTGTTGTTATCAGATTTCAAACATTCCGTATTGATAAAAGTTCATGCCGTTCATGAATTTTCATTCATAACCTGAGTAAACACGTTTTTGAGTCAAATTTATGTATTTTGTTATGTTAGTGGTAAATTAAACACATGTAACCTAGTGATCCTTATCAAATTTTGAGTAGTATATAGTTTAAAGTCATCAGAGTGGACTGGTACTTGTTTGTAAGCATTTTCTAAGTCAGTTTTTGCTAAAAATGCTCCCACCCAAATGTCCTTGATGACCGAAATCACATAATCTATAGTTTGATACTGCACAATGCAAAATACATGAGGAATGTGATCATTGATTGAAGACCCTTTTGGGTAAGGCAAGTGGTGTATAAGTCTGAATTCCCCATGGTCATTTTTGGGGACTAAACCAAGAGGTGAAACTTGAAGGTTAAGAAATGGGGGGGGGGGGGGGGGGACTGCAACCCTACCCAACTATATTTTATTATTTATTTTTTGTCACAATACCTTTTCATTTCCCTTAACTTTTTCGAAAGCCGGAACTGGCGATGACTTTGGTAAGGGATTCTATAAACCATGACTAAACCCTTCAAGTAAGAATTTTAAGAAAGTGGGGTCATAACCTTGAAGATATTCAGCAAATTTATCCACACTAATTGGGGTAACAACAGAGTTATCAATCTTTCTTTGTGGAAGTAAATGGTTTTCTGTGCAGGTCATTATTGGAGGATTTTGTGTGTGTTGTGTTGTTCTGTCCCTGTCTATGTTTTGTTCACTGAAGTCTTGAGTGTTTGCCAGAGCAGCATTGGTATATGTGTGCATATACGCACGAATTGCCTTTGTTGCAGGAGCCTCTGTTGTTGAAAGTGAAGCAATACTTCGAAAATGTAGATCGAAAGGGCTGCTTCTTTAGCTTTCTTTTTGCCTCTAAGCCCTGAACAACTGCATCATGGAAAAGTTCAGAGTTTTTTCCTATCCCAGGGACAGGCTTTTGGTGCAATCAGTCGCCATTGCCTAAAATTTGTGTCATAACATATGACCGCTTCATCCCCACATGACTTGGGTATGTCCTGGATAAGTTGGGCATATGTCATAAGCTGCCCAACTTCATTTGGGTATTTAGTGCAGTGGAGAGCAACGAAGACATGAAAAGCCTCCATCCACTGGGCGATGGATTTGATTTGATTAGTGTCATTAGTCTTGACGAAAACCAGTTGTCTGTCTTTTTCGACCGATTTAAATTTTGGTTCCTTTTCAAAGCTAGAATAGGGGAGCAATGAGGCCAGTTTGACATACTAATTTGCAAATATTTTGGCCTTGATTTTGGTGTCCACCCCAAGCCCACATGTTTTGAAATTCCCACAGGAGAAATGTTTTGTTGCACATGATGAGTTAGTGGGGTAATACCTCTGCTAGGTCCCAAGTCAATAATTGCGTTGAAAGTGGATGTATTTGGAGTGGTGTTGTTCACACTCTCTTCTGGTTGTGGGGCTGTTGATGTACTTGCTGAGCCTTGGTTGCTCTTCAGTTTGGTCAAGCACTCTTTTGCTGTATTTTCAATGATTGGTAAAGCTGCTGTCATACATTCAGTTACCAAATCGTTTAGCTCTAACGTTTCATTTTGTAGAGGAGTCGCTGGACCTGTTATTGAGGACTTAGTTTTGCGTTTCTTCGGACGGGAAGCCATAATTCTGAAAACCATGACATTGTTGAAAGCAAAATAGAAATAAGCCAATAAAAATAGCTTAGCTTGCTGCCAGGGGGCGTGTATGCCTCCATTAGACACAAGCTTTATAGAAATGCACCACAACCGCAGTTGTTTAAGGACACATATTTACTGTTATGGAATTCTAATGCCATGCATGATCCCAATAGAAGCTTGCAAAATGTTTTAAGATTTCATATCCCTATAAAAATAACTGCACTTATTTAGCCAGAGCTTATGGCAGTTAAATATAGAATGGTAAACTATCTACCAGTAGCCATAGGTATGGCTTAATTCAACATAGAATAGTAAATTGTCATGTTTTGAAGCCAGAGCTGCGACATAAGGGACACCCTCAAAAGTAGCCAGAGCTATATGCAAAAATTGACATAGAAATATAAGTATTGCTTATGTCTCGAGGCTAGAGATAAATAACCATCAGATGAAATTATTAATAGCCAGAGCTATGGTAGTAATAAACTACAGAAAGGGTGACCCAATTGCAGACATCAGTAAACTGCAACATAACAAGCCAGAGCTGAATAACATATATAAAATGGGATGTGACGCACCAGAAACCGTAAAGACTAGTGAACCACCGGGAGTATTACACATTCGTATGCCTGTAAAAGCAACAATGCTTGACTCGGAAAAGTAACAACGGATGGCCCACTTATCCAAGGACATGTCCTGTTATTCATGATATGGGGTAAAGAAAAACATATATACCTAGATGAAGGTAGTTAATCACTGAAATGTAGTATTATAATATAGAAGCAGGGAAAATGGCTATCGAAAAAAGAAAAACACAAAATATAATTAACTAAGCAGCAAGAATATTAGCCCTTATATATTTAAGAAATGCTCTCAAGGAATCCAATCAAACATTATAAATGTAGAATATAGTATGGATCCTTATTACCTGTGCGAAATAATAGAAAATATCTATATCAACAGGATAATGATTTACATGTAGTAAAATGAACCCAAGTACATGAAAAGGTACATAATGAATTAAAATGTCTATCATAATATAGCATAGCGACAAGCACCTGTCATCATGGCTAGCAAAGTTTTAATTAGGGACAGAAGAACTCCACGCAGTTGTCTGTAGTACTTTCTCATCCCTAAGGAATTCAGATGTACACCATCCGAGAAAATACTGTCTTTGCTATTGGTAAAGCTTTTCATCCTCCAGTAAAAAAGCCCCACTTGTTGGCATTGATTTTTGAGGATGGCATTATCGCGCACCATGCGAACGCTGTATGCCCGTGGGTCGATATGTCTCGTTCTCTTTCGGGGCATGAATCTCATAACCGTTATTTTGTTGATACTATACTGTCTGCGGAGTCACGTTAAAACGCCACCAGTCCATAAACAACTGAATCCACTGTACCATCTCTCCAATCGAGATCGCCCCCCCCCCCCCATGTGTACTATAAGGCGTGTAGGACGGTAGTGTTGGACGGCTGCCAATAGTGTCTCCCGATGGCGCGGATTATTCACGGTACCCCCACTGATACCGAAGAAATCTACTTGTGGAAGGTTTACAATGTCAAATAGCTCTGAAGAAGCTCTCATGTCGCCAATAAATGCACCGAATCTCCTAACATGAGAATCATCGATGCACAAAATAGTCATTGTTCTATTACTATACCACGTGACCTACATAATGTTGATAAACAACCAGGGCCTGACACTACTTGTATATGTCATTAATAATGTCTTAGATTGGCTTTAAGGTTAAAGTGACGCACCTCCAGATTAAGACAGATTCTCCCCTTGCATGGAAAATGTTCCAATTTTGGGGTAACAATGCACACGACGTGTAGCTGTATACAAGATGCCCAAGTTGAGTCGTCGTAGATTTCCTTGAACTGATATAAAGTCGTATTACCGCAAAGAAGAGAGTTGATTTACCTCAAATGCTTCGTAATTCATATTCAAGGATAATATAATATTGGTCGAATGGTATCAGGTATAAAGCATCCGTTTAAACATCAAAATAATACTAAAATCTTCCAAACACAATTGTAAACATCGAATGAAAAATGGCGAGTGACGCTAACAAGTTGCGCATGCGGAAGTACCAAAAATAATAGGTGATATTTAAAGAAAGTGGCGATAATTATGAATACAGTATCCATAAATGTTTTATGTTCATAAATATGTATTTTTGTAAAAGGCAAATAACACTTCAAAAAGTTTCAATTGCGATGAGGTCGGCTTCTTACCAATCATATGAATTTCATCTACCTCAACTTCATCATTATTTAACAATAAAAATTGATGTTGACTAAAATCCTTCAACAGGGGACCCGTCCGCCGGGATCAAGATATAGGGCCCACTGCGGGTGTGATCGGGCGATAGAGGATGCTTACCCCCCCCCCTTAAGCGCCCGATCCAACGTCTGCTATATACAGGGCGCCATGTTGGCCCAGCTATTAATTTTGTATTCCTTATAGTCATTATGAGATTGATCACTGTTCGTTATTTTCAACTTTACATATGTGGAACATTAAGACCATTTCACTAGTTTTATACATATATAGAGGTTCGCACCTGACATTTGAAGCAATGTCAAATTCTTTGGAAGTGTTGTTTTATTTTTAAGTTGAAATAAAATTAGAAATTCAAAAATAAAAATCGAGTCGCAGTGCTTGTTATTGAGCTACAGTGTTCTAAAGATGACGTTTTTGCATTTTAAATATATTCAATTAAACTTGATTTGTTGGTGTCAATACAATATCAGCAACAGAAATCAATTATTACATAAAATAGATAGATAATCATGTTTTCTAACAGTACAGATGAAAAAAAGTTTAATACAAGTAATGGGAAAAAAATAACGACCTTTTTGCACTTGACATACGAAAAAATTCATGATACCTTTGAGAGTTAAAAAAGACATATTAGGAGTAATGCCAATTTCTAAATTTCACATACTGTTCAAGATCTTGTTTTAAAATTTAAAATGGAAATAGAAAAGGCGAGGATTGGAGACCAATTGTTTTTTAATTATTGGCGAAAATATTGAATTTCGATGAAAGTAATTTAAATATTTTTAAACAAATTGTGTTTTATTTGGAGAAAATATCAAACAAATTAATAAAATTCAACATTTCATTTCATCTATCTTCTAGTCTCAGCTACTCGTATCATGAATTTTAAAACTGAGATACACGTATAGCAGTATAAAAATAGAAAATATATTAGATATCACGCAGATTTAGAACTTTTTGATTAATGAATCCTTCCGCCACAAAATATAGTTCCTGTAAAACGCTTTCAAAATTTGAATTGGCACAATCTTTTTTCAACTGTATAGGGTTCAGTAATAGATGTGTAAAATGTTTGCATATTTGGAGTGAGTATTGAACAAGTAAATACTTTATTGTAGCATTTTGAGCGGTTGTGCTCAAAAGCTCAGGAGCTAACTTCCTTAATGAATTGTTGATATTTCATCGCCTATTGATGATGCTTATGAAGTGCGTACGTCGGGATTTCCTTGATTATTTGCATGGAGCTTTAGGGGATGGATTTAAAAAATGTAAGTTAGATCATAGCCAATTTTAAAGATCAATGATTGGTAAATGCCGACGGTTAAAGTACAAGTTCTTGCACCCAAGGCAACGAAGAATTGTTTAGATGTGTAGGTCATGGCAATCCATCCCCGACTTTTTTTAAGAAAAAAAACGAGAAAAAATAGCTTTAACGCAAGCATTATAAAGTTATGTTTAGGCTTTTTAAAAATTTTGTTTCGCTAGATTAATGTAGTGACATACTTTTAAAAATATGAGGAATTTTAAAAGTGTATAATGTATTCGAATAGTACATCACAATTGAGGTAAGGTGTCAACTTACCTGTATCTATATGTACATGTATGTAGACATAAATAATTGTGCTTTTATTGTTACAGAGATACAGCTTACCTTTATGTAAAATTTATACGGTACAAATCTTTATGCACCAGATGCATATTTCGACAAATAATTTCTCTTCAGTGATGCTCAACCGAATTTTTTGAAATCCGAAATAATAAACACGTAAGAGTTATTTTAGGGAAAAACAAAGTGTCCAAAAAACTTGAGTCAAATTCGTCTAAGGATAAGAGCTATGTCTGAGGGAAATAATCCTTAATTTTGAAATGAATTTCTAAATTTTATTACAGCATTTGAATATGCATCCGTATTTTCAAGCTAGTAACGAAGTACTTAGTATGGAAATGTAAAACTTATACGGTACCCATTTTGAGGTACCGGGTGCTATTTTAGGGAAAAACAAAGTGCCAAAAACCTGGAGTCAAATTCGTCTAAGGATAAGAATTATGCATGCATAACTTTGACGCTTTAGGGTACTACTCTTACTTCTTGTTTAGTTCACCTGAGCTGAACGCTCAAGTGAGCTTTTCTGATTGCCTGTTGGCCGTCGTCTGTTCGTCTATCTATCTGCCTGTCCGTCTGTCTCTAAACTGTTTACATTTTCGACTTCTTCTCCAGAACCACTTGGCCAATTTCAAACAAAGTTGGCCAATAGTATCTTTGGGTGAAGGGCTTACAAGTTTGTTCAAATGAAGGGTCCTTTCAAAGGGGAGATAATCACAAAAATGCAAAAATAGCATGAGGTCATTAAAAAATCGTTTTCTCACGAACCACTGGGCCAGAAGAGCTGAAACTTACATGAAAGCTTCCTGATATAGTTCAAATTCAAGTTTATTAAAATCATGGTCCCCGGGGATTGGATGGGTACAGTAGGGCAAATTTTACATACGAACATATAGGACAAGTCTTTAAAAATTGTCTTCCCAAAAACCACTTAGCCAGAAAAACTGAAATTTACATGAAAGCTTCCTCATATAGTGCAGGCTCAATTTGTTCTATTCATGACCTCCAGAGGTCGGATGGGGCCACAATAGGGGATCAATATTATACATAGAAATATATCGGAAACATTTTTAAAAATCTTCTAAAGAACCACTGAGCCAGAAAAGCTGAGATTTACATGAAAGCGTTCTGACATAGTGCAAATTCAAGTTTGTTCAAATTATGACCCCCGGGGGTAAAATGGGGCCACAAGGGGGGATCAAATATTTTGCATACAAATACATGGGGAAAATCCTTAAAAGAAATTCTTCTCAAGAACCACTGAGCTACAAAAGCTGATATTTACATGACAGCTTACTAACATAGTTCAAATTTAAGTTTGTTCAAATCATGGCCTCCGGGGGTATGATGGGGCCACAATAGGAGATCAAAATTTTACATACAAATATATAGGGAAAATCTTTTAAAATCTTCTTCTTAAGAACCACTGAGCCAGGAAAGCTTATGTTTACAAGAAAGCTTTCTGACCTAATGTAGATTTAAGTTTATTCAAATCATGGCCCCAGGGTGTAGGATGGGGCCAAAAGGGGGTCAAAGTTTTACATAAAAATATATAGGGAATACCTTTAAAAATATTCTTCTCTAGAACCACTGAGCCAGAAAAGCTGATATTTAGATGAAAATTTTCTTACATAGTGTAGATTCAGGTTTGTTCAAATCATGGTACCCGGGGGTAGGATGGGGTCACAAGGGAGATAAATGTTTTGCATACAAATATATAGGGAAAATCTTTTAAAATGTACCCAAGAACCACTCAACCAGAAAAGCTGATATTTACATGAAATCTTTCTGACATAGTGCAAATTTAAGTTTGTTCAAATCATGGCCCGGGGGGTATGATGGGGCCACAAGGGGGATAAAAACATTCTTTTTTAAAAACCAATGAGCCAGAAGAGCTGAGATTTACATGAAAGCTTTCTGACACAGTGCTGATTCCAGTTTGTTCAAATCATGTCCCATGGGTTTAGGTTGGGGTCACAATAGAGGATGAAAGTTTTAAATACAAATATATAGGAAAAATCTATAGAAATCTTCTTCTTAAGAACTACTGGGCCAAAGAAGTTGACATTTACAAGAAAGCTTTCTGCCAGAGTGCAGATTGAAGTTTGTAAAAAAAATCACGGCCTCCAGGGGTAGTTTGGGTCACAATAGGGACTAAGGTTTTACATGAAAATATATATATGGAAAGTCTTCAGATATGAGCCAAGGTCACTCAGGTGAGCGATGTCCATGGTCCTCTTGTTTGGAAATTATTCTCATTCCCAGAAATATCTGCTGCAAATCTACATAAATCAACACCAATATGTACTTTCGGTACTTTGATTAAACATTTTTTTTTTTTGAGTTTTAAAAAAAGAAAATTCGACATGCCTCTTTCGTATAGATTGCTTTTGAATTACATCGAATACAATTGTTTGATTTCATATCAGTAGACACATTTTGAATGAACATTAATAACAAAGTAATATTTTTCAAAATGCCAGTTACAGTTATCTATCATTGCGTATTTCAAATTGAGTGTCCGGGTTTTCTTAGAAATCGGGTCCTTTCCAAAGAAATACATATTAATCATAGTGTAATTTAAAGTAAGTATAGAAACTAAGGAAAACAAAGACACTGTAGCATTATCACACATAAAAGCTAACTTATGCACATGGGCGCTTCTCCGTCGTCTGTGTTTTTGAAGTATCTCTGATGACATCAACTTGTTATTTTCGTATAAATAGATCTCACATTTTGTGTGTCCAGGTCCGTGTCTGTCCTACTCTTAATGTTGTAGTGTTTATAGGAATTAGGAAATGCGTTTATACTATACCTGCTCTTAATTTTGTATTCTTTATAGGAGGTATGAGATGATCACTGTTCGTTATCTTGAACGTTACAGTACAGGTAGAGATTTAAATAATTTAGAGTTTAAAGATTAACATTCATGACCTAGCATATTTTCCCTAGTTCTGGAGGGTTACAATTTTAACTTTCACATTTGTCCTTCTGTGGGTTTTTGGCTCGAAATATAATATATCTTCCTTGAGCACACAAGAATGAACAGTTTAAATCAACAATGTTTTATATTTTTTTTAATATATTTTGCATTTTTGTTTTTATCAAATACAAAATATGCATTGCTGTTATTCAAATATTTGTGCACGTTTGTTAAATATTTTCCAAGAATACACATTCGATGTTATTTATAACAATAGAATCGTCAATCATGTATGACAATTATGCCTAAAAATTATTAGCACATGTATGGTAATAATTGCAGGCGAGTAGTAAAATCACATCCCTCGGATGACGGATTCATTAATCATATATAACCACCTATTTCAGATGTGCTACCCTGTATAACGTCTATGAAGAAATGGAGTATTCTCGTTGTTATTTTGATGTCAGTTGACTACAAACTGGACGTACACAAACACTGGAAAGACGATTTGATCAACATCAGAAAAGCATTCCCAGTATTGCAAAGCGAGGATGTTGAGGAAGATGATGTTCTTATAGAGGATTTAATTAAGGACAAAGTACTGGAAGTAGACAAGACAAACAACGTGATATTTGTATCCGATGATGTCCGCCATCTTGTAATGAGCTTCTTTCTCAAATTTTGTCTTCAAACTGATGATGATTATAAAAGCTACCTCAATCTGTCGTCTGTGGACACGTTAAAATATTATTCCCGTAACTGGCTGTATAGTCCAAAAGAAGGAGAGCGATGCATGTATATACCGAAAGAGATGGAAGAGTTGTTTATCAGGAGACTGGGGATAGACGCTATACTACACGTCATGGTAGATAAGAATAAGAGAGGGAACATTGATGATGTTTCTGAAACGAGACTTACCGTTTCTGCAGTTTGTAAGTGTATGCTGATTTAAAAATATGTTCATAATGAACTTATTATGTCTTATCTTGTGAATCATGTTACCTTTTTATTTTCCCCAGAGAAGGCCATGAGAAAAAGCAAATGAACGGTGAAGATAATGATGAATATCATTGCTTTGGCAGATTTGTTATACTAGTATATGAAATAGTATCACCATTATACATTATCCACATAACAATCGTAACATATAGATGTATAAAACGTTTAGCGCCACCAGATAACTGAAAAATTGTTGCGTGTGGCGGAAAACAACAACAATCAATCAATCAGTCTATAATGTTTGGTACGTTTCATGTGTCTATATAATTTTACGATTACAGTGACTTTAATAATTTCTTTAATTTGGAAATGTGTGTGACTTGAGAAAAACACTCTATATATAGGTATATGTAATATATCGTATGAAATTGATCACTGTTCGTTATCTACATGTCATGGTAATCTAAATATTTGCTATATCAATATTTCAAAAATACAAAATATGCGAAATAATCTTTGAAAGAAGTTTTTGGCAAGAAATCAATGATATCCAAATGATGTAGAATAAGTACATGGACATATATATTCTATTTTCATATTACTGAGATACTCGTGTATGGGTGGGGGTGATCTCGGTCACTCAGAGTCCGATAAGAGGAATATTGACATGTTTTACAACGATGAAAAGCTTGAAAACAACATGGTGATAGATTTCTTAGTTTTGATTACTAATAATGTTATTACGATTGATATCTCTGTACTTTGAAATGTGAAGATAACGAACAGTGATCAATCTCACAACCTCAACAATGAACACAAAACTCAGTAAATCTTTTTTTTTTTTTGGAAATTTCATGCAAAATAAACACGTTTTGTTCTTTACTGGTGTTACTTGTGACATCATATTTAGATAGCTGAATACTAATTAAGCTTAATTGCATTGTGAAAAATAACATCGTAGTCTTAGGTAATGAATGTATACAAACTGTATGCTTATTTGGTATATAAAACGGCTTTCACATGCAGTAATGATGGTTTCATGTTCTTGGAAATATATTACATGAATCAAAGCATATTAAAACAGATACATGCACATTAAGCCATGATTACATTTTATGTTTTCCATATGAAAAAAAAACCATACATTTACGAATTCCTCACTTCACTTTTAATCAAACATATTTCAAATCTACAAATTTAGTATTCAATTTAATATTCGTTGTACGAAGTGTTTCCCTGACCACTTAGTAACCAGCGCACTTCATGTGAGAGAGTCCGGTATTATCATAGGCACCTGAAGTATGGATATTACTACCCCCCCCCCCTTTTTCATAATTTTTTTTTTGGTGGCAATAATTTCTCTGAAATGTATGAATTCCCAGTCTATCTCATCCCTCGTTCGATTCATGTAATCGTTTCATGCTTTTTGTAAGCTTTAGAGATTGGCCTTCTACCGGTATAATAAAATACACAAGGTAAGAAACAAAAATGTGTAAACAAGCAGGGGGTCCCCGTTTCGGGTCACATTTTCCAAGTAATTACAGCGTTACCTAAGGAATTTTGGCGAGCGACAGGTCGGGGAGATGTCATACTACAAGTCTCTTCAACTCAAAACCCATCTCATCTCTTTTATTTGACAAAATCTTGCGTGCATTGATCGGACAGGGCTTCATCTCTTCCACTGGCAGCCAAAAAGGAGGTCACAGAGTACGAATTTATAACGTGTCTTGTGATTGGTCCGCGAATAATCCCGAGACCCTTCGGATGATTCCGAGACTAAGCAATGTCTTTGCGAACCAATCACACGGCGCGTACAACAAATTCGTACTCTGTGACCTCCTTTTTGGCTGCCAGTGGAAGAGATGAAGCCCTGTCCGATCAATGCACGCAAGATTTTGTCAAATAAAAGAGATGAGATGGGTTTTGAGTTGAAGAGACTTGTAGTATGACATCTCCCCGACCTGCCGCTCGCCAAAATTATTTAGGTAACGCTGTAATTACTTGGAAAATGTGACCCGAAACGGGGACCCCCTGTTTGTTTACACATTTTTGTTTCTTACCTTGTGTATTTTATTATACCGGTAGAAGGCCAATCTCTAAAGCTTACAAAAAGCATGAAACGATTACATGAATCGAAAGAGGGATGAGATAGACTGGAAATTCATACATTTCAGAGAAATTATTGCCACCAAAAAAAAAATTATGAAAAAGGGGGGGGGGTAGTAATATCCATACTTCAGTTGCCTGTGGTATTATTCCATGTCCAGTTAGAAGGGCGACTTCTAGAGATGTTAGAGAGTCAGGTATCATTCCGTGTCCAGTTAGAAAGGTGGTTACTAAAATATGCTGTACTCTGGATATGTGTACGTAATTGAGAAGTAATGCTACAAGTAGTGTTCCTATTTTACAATCATGAAATGATATTTTTCTACATACTTAAGAGTGTGTTCATGTGGTATTCCTACCCTATTCTTCAGTGAAAATACCTCGGGAAATCCTTGACTGGGACAAAGGTGCGCGAAACAGATACGCAAAATGTGTCAGGAAAGGAACTCAAACAATACACAGAGCTCGTGCAATGCTAATTGGATGCGCAGGGGCTGGGAAATCTACTTTGCTTAAACGTCTACAGAAAAGAAGTCTGAAAGAATTGAAACAGATTCAGTCTACAGTAGCACTAGAAGTACACGAAGACATATTTGAGATTGCTCCGGAATCTGCTTGTTTAAAAGGTATAGATAAGACGTCTAGATATCTACATAAGGGGATTTTGCATTTATCAATTTTGTCATCATCAAATATGTGGCAGTATATGTACATTAGCTCATATTTAGTTGAAATATTTCTATATTCATATGGAGCAAAATGTATTCAAAAACTTCTACGTGAGAAAAGAAATCTCTTGATGTAGCCTTCAATTGGACATTTAGATATGTCGACGACGTTTCTCTATTAACAACAATACCTTTCATTCATATGTCGATTCGATATATCCCTGTCAGCTCGAAATAAAAGACACCACAGAGTCGTTCACTTCTGCTTCATACTTCGATATTTTATTGGACATTAACGGCAAACTGACAACTCAACTGTATGAGAAACGGGATGATTTCAGCTTCTCCATCATCAGTTTCCCAAATTCATATCGCAATATTCCATTATCACCTACATGGTGTTTATATTTTTCAACTGATTCGATACGCAAGAGCTTGTTGTGTGTATCGTCCGTTTTTAAATCGAGGCAAGCTACAGACAGACAAGTTGATGGTGCAGAGATTTCAACAGTCTCGATTGAAGTCAGTATTTCGCAAATTCTATTGTCGTTATAACGATCCGGTTTGTCAATACAACCTGTCATTGGTTCAAATGCTGTCTGACATGTTTCATACCGATTGTTAGGGCATTCTTGGCACACTGATTTTAACTGCGGATAACTCCGTTTACCTGAACAGAATATAGGGCTTGTGGCGGGTGTGACCGGTCGACAAAGGATGCTTACTCCTCCTGGGCACCTGATCCCACCACTGGTGTGTCCAGGGGTCCGTGTTCACCCTACTATCTACATTTTATTGCTTATATGAGTTATGAAATTGATCACTGTTCGTTATCTTCACTTTTCATTCCTCCATAATTATATCGTATGTATATGTCTCGTCATGTTTTTATTAGACCTACCAGTTGACACAGATAAAGAGGGGAAGCAACTCTTGAGTATTTTGGACTTTGGTGGACAGTGCGCCTATTACGCGTGTCACCAGGTCTACCTCAGCAGAAGAGCCTTATATCTTCTTGTTATCAACATGTCTAAGAGATTTGATGAGAAAGTTGATCCATTACTATGTGAACAGGAAGGGACCATGTTTACTGACTGGTCGTATGGCGGTAAGTGACGTATAAGAGTATACATATTATTATTCAGATAATTTACTGAGAACAATACATATTGTATTAAGCTAAACATTTAAAATGTGGTAAATGTTAAAACAGTCGGACTGCTATAAATGCACATTTTGTGATGTTACATGTACACTATCTTCGTCAAAATTAATGTTATTTATAAGTAATATATTGCGTCCACAGCAAATGAAAATGATCCCCTTATGCAATAGTCTGTTTAGAGACAGAACAGCAATCACACACAGGCATTATTCATGGTTGCAGTGTCTTATCCTTGCACTTGCTTTTGACACAACCGTAAATGATAATTCGTTATATATACCGTAAAGTGTTGTCAAAGTAATCATTGATAAATGTTCATATCATTATACGTCATGTTGTGAATTCTACATGTATCATGGTATCAGTTTCCCCGTTTGTAATTTTAACTTTTCGTCTCTCAGTTTTCTAATGTTCAAGTCCTATGTTTTAAGCTGTGGATGTAATACTATCACAATCAATCGTTGAGAAAGTGTATCGTGACTCGAATATTGATTGCATGACTCCCTGGACCTTCTATAAGTTTGTCCCGACCCTGTAATGATGTATTTAGTCGATTGATAGCAAAATAATGGAATCACCACCAAAATGAGCAAAAGTTTAAATTCATTATCAGAATATTTCTAGAGCACAGACTCTGAGACGTACTTCTACATCAGTGGAATGCAACGATAAACGCTGAACGGTTTGAACGAACGGTTCTCAACAAGTGTTCCGGATTTGTGTGGGATATGCGATGACGAGGATTTTGTTAAATAGCTTGAAAATACGGATGTATATTTAATTGCTGTTATAAAATTTAGAAATTCATTTCAAAATTAAGGATTATCTCCCTCATGCATAGCTCTTATCCTTGGACGAATTTGGCTCCACTTGTTTGGCACGCTGTTTTTGTCTATATTTAGATCTAAAACTGCATAGTTATTTCGGATTTCAAACATTTCGGTTGAGCATCACTGAAGAGACATTATTTGTCGAAATGCGCATCTGGTGCATCAAAATTGGTACCGCATAAGTTTTACATTATGACCCCTGGATCGAGGCCTCTGCTGGTGGACTGTTAGTCCCCGAGGGTCTTTACAGCCCAGTAGCTAAGTACTTCGTTACTAGCTTGAAAATACGGATGTATATTTAATTGCTGTTAAAAAATTTAGAAATTCATTTCAAAATTAAGGATGATCTCCCTCATGCATAGCTCTTATCCTTAGACGAATTTGGCTCCACTTGTTTGGCACGCTGTTTTTGGCTATATTTAGATCTAAAACTTCATAGTTATTTTGGATTTCAAACATTTCGGTTGAGGATCACTGAAGAGACATTATTTGTCGAAATGCGCATCTGGTGCATCAAAATTGGTACCGTGTAAGTTTTACATTATGACCCCTGGGTCGAGGCCTCTGCTGGTGGACTGTTAGTCCCCGAGGGTCTCTACAGCCCAGTAGCTAAGTACTTCGTTACTAGCTTGAAAATACAGATGTATATTTAATTGCTATTATAAAATTTAGAAATGTATTTCGAAATTAAGGATTATCTCCCTCATGCATAGCTCTTATCCTTGGACGAATTTGGCTCCACTTGTTTGGCACGCTGTTTTTGGGCTATATTTAGATCTAAAACTTCATGGTTATTTTGGATTTCAAACATTTCGGTTGAGGATCACTGAAGAGACATTATTAGTCGAAATGCGCATCTGGTGCATCAAAATTGGTACCGTATAAGTTTTACATACATGTACACAGTAATCAGTCAATGACAATGCGTTTTTATATTTCATTTGGAATCTTTATTCTATCAATCTGAATCATATATAAATTACCGTCAAAATAAGAATACGCTCGATCCATTATCAGAATATTTGTGTTGTACATAGGTAATATCTTAAAAGAATGTTTGTGTAGATGCATGTACATATATCTGAAAACGCGTTCAGGGATGTTTTACAATTACGAAGGCTATAAAGCATATTAAAAAAAACGTTTATTAGAGGAATTGTTTCTTCCTCGGATTTACAGGTTCACTTTGCAAATATTCTATTTCTTTTTCTTGTTGCGCAAGTACTTTTGACACTTGCATTATTTATACCAATATATATATATATATATTATGCATTTGTAAGCATATTCAAATTTGATTAATAAATCAATGAATACTGGTCTGGTCTGGGGTAAACAAAACAGATGAATTTTGCACGAGGAAGGTTTTTTCAATCCAAAATCACGGGGAATAGATAAACACTGAAGTAGAAGTAGTAATCTCGTAGTCAGAGGAATGCAAATATGAAACGCTTAGTCAAGGGCACTGAAAAGTGACTATGTGAAGTATATGAGACATTAGTCTGATCAGACTTCGATATTTATGAGTTCCAAAGTATTCATATTGACCTTCAGCTGTCATTGTTTTCAAGTTTCATGAAACGAAAGTACGCATTGACTTGACTCTCCCGTTTTGACAATGAACATTATGTCATTTTGTAATGCAATTAAAGATAAATTTGAAGACGCTCCCCTATTTTAATTCTTTGCTTTCATTATTCTATATACCATGCATATTACTAATAACATGCAACTTAAGGTATATCAAGACATACAGTCATTATCTAATATATAAAACGTATATCTAAAAGGGAATCCATTGATTTAATTGATCTCAGAGGTTCCAGCAGATATCAAACTTATCTTTGTTCGCCATTTTTATGCTTTGTGTTTCGTAAAATGTATTCATTACCGATATCACGGCATCTACACTCAGCGTCTTCCATTTACATCCCATAGTGTAGATATTTTAGACACAGAATAAACATGCTGTACCCCATTATTCAATAGCGGTTGTAAAGGAGAATAAGATAAGTTTTAAAGTTATAAATTAAAACCATTTAGCGAAGTATGATTTTAGAAAATAACTTTGCGACCCCGCCCCAAGAATGAGGAATTTGAAGATCGAAGAAAACATTTTTTCCTGCTGCATATGAAAGGTGAAAATAAAGAGCAGTGATCAATGTCATATATCTCCCTCCACCTCGTAAAAAAATGCTGGTACTAGTATGGTAGGCCTACGTTTTTGATAAGTATATTTGGAATATAATTCATGTTTTATCAACAGAAACACCTACTGCCTGTGCATGCAGTATATATATTCAAATCGTGACTATATCACATCCTGAACTTTTTAATTTTTTCTGTATAACTTTCAATTTCAAATCATTTTAAATATACAATTTGTGTCATGATGAATGCCAAGTTATAATCTATATTGTACATTGGGCCGACAATAAATATTGACTGTAATTCACTATGCAAATTTACACAATTATTCCTCACAATAATTTAAAGACTTAACTTTTCGACATTATAGACAGTTTCTTCAACAAATATGGAAGACGGAAATATTAATATCTAGTGATCAGTTATCCAAAATAATAATATTTTTTAAAACTCCACCGAGTCCACGCACAAGGACACTGAAGTTGAAATAAAAAAACCAATATGCTATAGTTCCTGACTGTCAATATCACCGTTGACCTCTCGTTTCAACCATATCATTCCAATACTAAGAGAACTACATTGGTTGCCTGTGCAGCATAGGACACAATATAAGATACTTACTTATACTTACAAAGTCTTGCATCATGAGTGCCCAATTCAAACCAATATTAGATGTATATAAGTCTACCCGAAATCTTAGGTTAATAAAACAATCGGTCATTCTAGTTGTTCCAAAAAATCGAACCGTTACGTACGGGGATCGGTGTTTCAGAACAATAGCTCTAAAACTGTGGAATGACCTTCCAAAACATGTAAGGGACCGTAAAACACTGTGTGCGTTCAAGAATTCATTGAAAATACAATTTTGCCAACACGTTTTCCAGGACTAGTTTCTATCATTTCAGTCATTCGTGTTTGCTGTGTCAGTTTATTAAGATTATCTTGTCTGTTTTGATTGTGTGTTTTAGTTTTCGAGTACCATTTTGTGATTATTTTTTTTTAAATATTTGTTTAAATGCATTATAACCGAGACATTATGTACTGTGTGTGGGTGTGTGTATTTCATTATTATTATTATTTTAATACGCCCTGCAACTGATGTTTATTATTATCTAGCACAGTTATGGTATGTTGTGTTTTTATGTTTTATGTGTAAATGAGGATAGGCAGAGCTACTGGACGTTTACATGTGATAACGCCTTTTATAGCATTGTCTTTTAATGTTTTATTTATTTTCTATGTTTAATGTGTATAGTGTTATATAGTAAGGTATATATGCATTGTAAAACATCCCTGAGCGTACATAGTGTATGAAAAAGGTACTATATGCAAGGTCAAGATAACGAACAGTGATCAATCTCATAACTCCTATATGAACGTGGTATTATTATTATTATCATTATTATTATTTGGTGATCAGGTTTTCCAACAATTTGTTAGGATTCCCATGGGTAAGAATTATGCTCCTTTGTTAGCTGACCTGTTTTAATACCCATGTCAAACAGAATTTATTCAAAAACTTCTACGTGAGAAAACAAATCTTGACGTGGCCTTCCATTCGACATTTAGATATATCGAGGACATGTTGTCTATTAACAATAAAAACTTCCATTCTTATGTCAATTCGATATATCCAAGTGAACTGGAAATAAAAGACCCCAAAAAATTCCACTTCTGCTTCATACTTCGATATTCCATTGAAAGTAGACATTAACGCCAAACTAACAACTCAACTGTATGACAAACGGGGTGATTTCAAATTTTCCATCGTCAACTTCCAATATTTATGTAGCAATATTCCATTATCACCTGCATATGGTGTTTATATATCTCAACTGATTCGATATATCCCTGTGAGCTTGAAATAAAAGACACAACGGAGTTGTCCACTTCTATTTCATATTTAAGATATTTTGTTGAAAGAAGACATTAACGGCAAACTGACAACTCAACTGTATGATAAACGGGGTGATTTCAGCTTCTCCATCTTCAACTTCCAATATTTATCTTGCAATATTTTATTATCACCAGCATATGATGTTTATCTCTCTCAATTGATTCGATACGTAAGAGCTTGTTCTGCATATGATCAGTTTTTAAATCGATGCAATTACTGACAAACAAATTGATGACACATTATTTTCTGCAGTCTCGTTTAAAGTCAGTATTTCTCAAACTCTATGGTCGTCGGAAAGGTGTAGTTTACCAATAAAACATATTATTGGGTCAAGGGCTGTCAGACGTGTTTCATACCGATCGTTAGACCATTCTTGGCAACCGAATTTTGAATACGGAAAACTCTGTCTACCTTAACAAGATACAGGGCTCACAGCGGGTGTAACCGATCAACGCTCAACAGGGGATGCTTACTCCTCCTAGGCACGTGATCCTGGTTTGTCCAAGGGTTCGTGTTAGCCCAACTCTCTATTTTGTATTGCTTGTAAGAGTTATGAGATTGATCACTGTTTGTTATATTCACCTTTCATGGAAATGGATCTTAATTGAAATAAGCATTATATCCACCTTTACAAGACCTATACGATTTTATTTACATGTATCAAACACTTTTATTTCAAGAAATATGCATGCATGATATACGATCGATAACTACGATTAATCATAGTTTAACGTGCTGACCATATTTCACTTAAGATTGATAGATTGATTGTATATAATCTAACATCCCACTCCGTGGGGAACCAGGTTAGACTAGGTCCTCAGTACCCCATTGCTTGTCGTAAGAGGCGACTAAATGGGGCGGTCCTTCGGGTGAGACTGCAAAACCCGAGGTTCCGTGTCACAGCAGGTGTGGCACGATAAAGATCCCCCCCCCCTGCTGAATGACCATAAGCACCCAGCGCCCTTCACCGGCAGTGGTGACGTCTCCATATGAGTGAAAAATTCTCGAGAGGAACGTTAAACAATATTCAATCAATCAATTTAACATGGCCATCGATAAACTTTCACTTATATGGAGACATCACCATTGCCGATGATGGGCTGTCAACATACGTTCTACGCAAATAGCCACACTTACTGTCACACGGGTCTCATCCGAAAGAAAGTCCCGTTTAGTCGCCTCTTATGATAAGCAAAATGTACTGAGGACTTATCCTTACCCTGATTCCGACGGGGATGTATCTTTGAATCACAAATTATATAACTTCTCATGAAGTAAATGTACGTAGAAACTGATTTCTTTTTATATCTCTACTAATTGTACTAATAGTTATTTCAATATTGTGTTATGAAGCTTCTGCTATTTCTGAGTTATACAATGACAATGTTATCAAAATCAAACCTGCAATCACCCCAAGATAATTATTTTCAAACGTCCGGTATGAATAACAATATTTTAAAACAAGTTACCGTAATATTTTATTTAAGTTCGCGTTACGTATACAAGGTCTGTTCGATATGGTATATGTAATGTACGGTATTCAAATAGTTAAATTAACATTACATCCCTTCAAAGTATTATCTGCGGTTTGAAATATATAATTTTGATCTCTAAATCCATTTCTGAAATGCGTCACGGTACGCCGATTTAGGTTGACCACTGATGCACTGACTGCTGACTGAGCCAAAGACTTGTCAGGACTTCTATCGACGACCAGTTAAGAACTTTTTAAGTTTTGGAAAAGGGAAATTTTTGCATGGACTAGATCTAGAGAGTCTGGTGGGTGTGGAAAGACGGTAACCTCCGACGTAAAACATGCTTCAAAAGCCCAGATGTATGTGATGGAGCATTATCATGAAGTAGACGATCGTGCCTAAATCCTGACACAGGGCGTCGTATATGATAATATTTCTTGAGTTTTTCAGCATAACACCTCGGTAATTAAGTCCTGTAACACATTTGCCCTTCGGCAGCGGAATCTGTATGGCTATACCAACACATTAGAAGAATATGCAATAAAGAACCTTCATTGCGGTTATGATTATTTTGGAAACTACAGGCCTTCTACCGTGTTTAGTTAGCTATATTTTGTTTCCAATTTTTCCTACTGGTTCAAAATAGTGAACCCATGTCTCGTCACCAACAAAAATGTTTGCAAATTATCTTTGATTGAATTTGGGAAACATTTTGAGCAATTGCTTAGCGATTTGCACTCGTACCCGTTTTTGATCATCTGTCAAGATATGCGGTGTCCATCTGGAAGAAATATTTAGTACTTTCAAAATACGTTTCAAAATTAAATGCATCCGCGATAGCGAAATGTCAACAGCTTTTGCAAAGTCACGAATTGTTGATCTTTCATCAATTTCAATTATTTCTCTGACTTTTGATACATTTGCCTTGCCTGTTACAGTCACAGGTCCGCCATATTTTGCTGCATCATTGAAGGACTCTGTCCCGGTCAGAAATTTCTTTCTCCATCTATAAACTGTCTCATAAAATACCTTATCAAACCCATAAATTTCCCACAATTCAGTAAAAATCTGTATTACCGAATGACCGAGTTTTGTAAGATTTTTTATATAAACTCTAATATCTTCAATATTCTCAACCTGTTTCCCAACCATTTTTACAACAGTGGTCAACAATTATCTCTATTGAAATGACTATAAGTTTAAAACTATAGGAAGCTGAATGCTTGTGTTTATACCGTTGTAAAGGTGTTGAAGGGAGCTATTCACGAGTACCATCATACACGAAATCGTGCAAAGCGTTATCGCGCTGTGGTACAATACACATAACATATCAAACAGACCTCGTATTTATAACTTCTACTTTAAAATGGTAACGTTTTCAAATAAATCATTCTCTTTTTCTCTTTCACAATATGTCTGTACATAAATAAGTACCGAAAGTGTTCGAAACTCAGAGTTTGAAAGGAAGCCAAACAGATCAATTCCCGTCTTAACCCGTTTGTTCTCAATCGTATAAAGATCACAGTTGTCAATCAGGTGCAATGTATCACAAAACAATGATATGGCGATAATAAACAGTAATATATATTTCCCATTACTCTAGTATAATGTATTGCATTATGTAATACAAATATCCTTTACATGTAATTATCAGTTTATTGCAAAATATAAATCATAATTTCAGGAACATTATAATTCTTCAATTAATAGAATACAGTTTATACTTCTTATCTCTACAGAATACATGTTGTTTTGGTTGAAGTCAGTGCATACCTACTGTGACAATGACGCCCCAGTGATCATCGTCGGAACTCATCTAGATCAAGCCGTAGGACAGGTATGTTGTTCTTTCCTTTAACTAACAGGAAACTATCAACACAAATTGATTCAATTGCTGAAAATAAATCCATCAGAATATTTAGAATAGCAAGGTTGTTTTGATTTGGCAAAAATAAGCTTGAATTTAAAGTGACCCACTTTTAACCAAACAAAAACAGTTCTTAAACATATGACACTACTATTATACAGAAGTCGAACTTAATTTAGTTAAATGCATATATGGGTGTCAGTGTAAAGCAAGATGATGTCATTTGTATTCATTAAGGATTTCCTGAGATATTAGATTTTCAGCTAATACTTAAATAAGTATATCTGACGAAGATGTTCCAGGAATACTAAACAGAGTCTAATAATCTTTCCAAACATTCTATTGAAAACGTATTCCGGTAATTCCAAAGACGAAATCAAAAGAAATCAAATTCAGATATATGTTGTGGTCTTCATTCTTAACGCGAAACGAAATTGTGCTGTATATGTTAGGGAGTGTGACGTCCCATCAAAGCGATTGACACAGTACATTTTTCAACAAGACATATATACAAGTAGGATTCATGGTGAAAGTGGCCTGTGGACAGGGGGTGCCTACTTTTCCTGGGCACAAGGTCCCGTCTTTTTTAATTCTGTAACTCGTTTAGGAGAACATAGATTGATCACTGTTTGCTATCGTTACCTGTTCATGAATATCGAACATTCTAAAGAACTCCCTGAATGCAATTCGAACCTAATGTTGTTCCTTTGGAGTTTAGATACAAATATTGTCTAATGAAGGTCAATTTATTTTGACGAAAGATGGGTGATTTTTCACATATATGTTATTTCTAGAAAAGGTTTGGTAATTCAAAGATGTAATGTAAAAGATAGCCAGTTTCAATTCTTTGTCAAATACAAAGCATATATTGAGGTAGCTTTGGTTTGTTTTATTTCGAGCTCGCTGGGACACACTTAATAGCACGTTAATATCGCGGTCGGTAAAATCGCATTTTTTTCATTTAGCAACAAATCGCGGTCGGTTTAATTAGCGGAAAACAAATCTTAATATCCTGAACCCGATTTCGTATCAATATGAAATATGAATTCAATGAATATGATATTTGGGGAAATTTTGTTTCAGCGAATGCGCGAGTAGGTTAAGGATTCCCTTATAGAATATCACAGTGTACTTTGTACCTTTACTTCTCTGAACTACCAATATATGACGTCATAATGGAAAATGACGTCAAGTCACTGCAAACTTGAGCTGTTATGACGGCTAGAGTGTCAAAAACTTTAGACCTTATTTCAAACTGCCTATAAGATGTCAGAACGTTATTGCAAAATTCACGTGTCTGAATTGTATTTTTAATATATTATATGTCCGAATATTTTAAAATAGTTTTTTTTTAATTACCCTTGATTGAAATTCAGCGTGTTTACATTGCTTTCGAAAATTATACTTTTGAAATGTACTCTGTTTTATACCAGTGATAAGAGTTAAAATTTATGATGTGTTTATAAAAGAGTCTAGCGCAGCCAATTTATGAGGATTCATTTGAGATATTTTACGGAAATCGTACGAGGAGTTTGCTCTCTACCCAAATCTTGATTGGTTAAATGTGTGATCCTTTGATTGAATACAGATTACCCTCAAATGTGTAGGTAAGTGTGTCGGTAAGTTGAACTCTTCATGAAATACGTGTATTTTGTGCGCAAGTAATACTACCATTTTTCCCAAGCACATTTCGGGTACACAATGATACGGTAAGTTCATTTATCAAATAAAAAGTTAAAATAATTGTAAAATGAGTTGCGTTTAAGCGATTTATGTGAAACACTTCAAACAATTACAAATGACCGTCACGTGATCAACGAAGTCATGTGATAGCATAACATATATGCTAATATATAGCCGAGAGAACCTTCTACCGGTATATAAATTGTCTGTACTTAAGTATATAAATTACAAGGGAAAACTAAAACCGACCTCGCAATTCAATGTATGTTTTGAACGCATTTCAAACTCCGGGAAGCCTTAACATAGCGGCGTGAAAGGTGAAGATAACGAATGGTGATCTCTCATAACTCCTATAAACAATACAAAATAGATAGTTGGGCAAACACGGACCCCATGACACACCAGAGGTGGGATCAGGTGCCTAGGAGGGGTAAGCATCCCCTGTCGAACAGCGAATTAATTCCCTGCTATGCAGTATTCAGATCGACATATGGATGAAGATGAGGTTCTTAATAGATAAAGCATCGTCAATGTATCGTAATGTCAAGGTGATGATGACATCAATGTATCCTTAATTTTCTTCTGACGTAGACGTTTATGAAGAAATTCTGCTTCTAAAAAAGTTGGAAGTTTGTTGTTGAATTGTTTACATTCAAGGCGATTGATTTTTGCGGGATGTTGAGGTTTTGGTTTCTTTGTGATGTGATTCGAGAGTACAGTTTCTCCTTATTGAGACATTGTATAAACCGTGTGTTTCGTTGTGGTTTGAAATTCGTGAATTTCACAAATAGTGAGACCCCATAGAATCCAATGATTTAGCATTAATTAGTGTATAGCATATCCATGTTAAGTTGCCAGGGTATACTCTGCATATGAATGATTGTAACCGACAACCCTAACTTTCCACCTGAATTTTAGTGCGCATTTTTTTTTTTACATTTAGACTGCAATGAAGTGAGCTTGTATTTAGAACATGTTTGGCAATAGTTCGCGAAAGCCCGAGTTTCTTTGATGACCCAGATTTAGCATTTCACTAAAATCAAGAAACAATTCAATGTAGACAATGTGTCTGCATCATAATAAGCACATATTTTGATTTAGATAATCAACATTCCGTAATCGGTGAATTTCCATAAACGTCTGCATTATTCATTGCAGAACTCCAATATATTGTTCAACAGCATACTGGATTACCTCCAATTCGACAAGCACTTAAAGACACACCTGGATAGAAACCGCTGCTTCGTTCTAGGTTTTAAGTCGGATGGTTCGCCATTCCAGGACACGCTAACCAACCTAGAGAAGTGTATGGTTTCAATTGCTAAACAAGATAGATGGAAGGAAACCATTCCTACAGACTGGGCACTGTCTGAAGTCGTACTCCGAGAACTCAGAGGACAGAGAAAAAGAATGGCATCGGTTACAGAACTCTCGATACGTTGTTTTGGGGGAAACGAAGAGAAATACACACAAATCAGAGATATCCTGAAATTTTACCATGATATAGGCGTCATACTACACTTTGACGAGGGTTCTCTTGCCGAAACTGTCATCATTGACATCCAGTGGTTTGTTGATTCCTTCAAGAACATAATAACCGATCCAAACCATATCAGGGATAATATCGACAACCACAGCGATTGGAGGGATTTTAACGAAAATGGTCACATACAAGACATTCTCTTGACCAAACTCTGGGGCAGTCAGAAGTTTGAAATCAATCTCCGTGACAAAAACGACTTGTTACATTACATGGAACGTCTTGGTCTCATCTTTATTGGTCCACAGGCGCATTACATTCCTTGCATGAACAAGAGATCCTTTGCTACCCAACAACAGAACGATTTGCAATCCATTCAAAACAAAACATCAGTAATGGTCTTTCGATTTCCCTTTCTGCCATATTTTATTTATTTTCGTCTGATTGTTGCTTGTCTGACCAGTCGAGAATGGAGATTTCCAAGAGACGAACGCTTATCTTTATATAAAAATCTTGCATGTTTTGTCTATAAGAACCACACTGTAGCCCTTGCTGTGAATGAATACTCGATTCAACTTCAAGTTTTTCAGCGCCAGAAAGATCCAATCTCAAAAACTGTCACATTGGAAATTCGTGATGATATTGAAAGATTACTGAATGATTTAACCTGTAACTTTCACAAGAAAATCACGTACACTGTAGGATTTCAATGCTCAAAACAGGAGGTGTTTCGTGAACATGATGACTGTTTTGTTGAAGAAACAAAAATCCACGGAAAAGGCAAGCAGACCTGCCCAATACACGAAGCAGAAAATCATCATATCCTAAGGAAATCAAACCTCCTATATTATTGGAATAAGGTAGTTTATTCTTTAATAAGAGTTCCCCATTCCAATTTTTTTTAAAAGTAAAAGCTTTATATTCATGTACATTAATTTTGTCAATAATGATGATAATGTTCTTTTCAATAGGATGTTCGGGACGGACCAACAAGTGAGTAAATCTAAGAATTGCATGAAACAATGGTTATTTTAGTTTCTAAACGTGGTAGCAATCTAAGGAAGATGATTTCTGTTAATCAGCATGTTGTTGTCATTCAGATATCGCATAATCTTTAACTGTAATTAGGTATAATTGATCACTTAATTTCAACTTATTTGATGTACTTATAAACAGTGGTCATGAAGACAATTGAATACTTGTAATTCCAATTAATGAATTGAAGTTCGTGATTATTTTTGTTACCTTTCATTCCATTTGAAATTGCATTTTGATTGTCAAAAAGTATACATGTTTGGTTCATTTCCACATAGATAAAATTCTGAAATGTTATTTCTTCATCGCTAAATTTCTAAAATTATTATTCTCCCATAGCTGAAATTCAGAAAATGTTATTTTCAAGTAGCTAAAATTCTGAAATTCTTATTTCTACTTCGCTAAAATTTTGAAAATCTTATTTCTACTTTGCTAAAATTCTGAATTCGTTACTTTTATTTCGTTAAAATTCTGAAAGCGTCAGTTATACTTTGCTATAATTCTATGATTGTTATTTCCATGGAAATCGCCGCTTCCACACCTGAGTGGTCCCCGTGTATTGTCTGTTGCAGATTTGCTACCTGTAATTATCAGCTGGGTCTATGAAATATCATACATGCTATATGTTTTGTATCCCAATTTCATTTATTTACAAGGTTATTGATATTAGGTTTTCACATGGTATCATTATTAATTTCATTATCAATGTAAGAAATCTGTAAAAGACGAATTTAGAATTATCAAAAATATAATAATTCCCAAAATTATTTGCTTCCCCCTCTGAATATACCGTATTCTCGCTCATGGTGGCGTGTCAAAACGGAAACGCTTAACATAGGCAGAATGAGTTTATTAGCCAAGCGCCCGGTACTAAAAGTGAAGGTAATCGATCTTCTGGATATACCTTTAAAATGGAGTTTCCGTGCTACATTTTTCATTGGCACGATAGATGAAACCTCCATTGCTATGACTCGGAACATAGTACAATTCTGCTCAGTTCGTGGCACTTCATCTACAGCTGGTGACGTTTCTACAATTCTCAAATAGAACGTAATAATAAACATACTGGTTATATCATTTTCTATTTAGAAATATTATGAAATATATACAAATACATTTCCAAAGGGGGTCTAGAACTGGTTGATGAGATAAATGGATGAGCCGAACTAAAATTATTGTTGTTAGTAATTGAAATTGTATTGCAGTTACGTTTTGGATAATTATTAACCCAAAGATGCATTTGATAGTCAGATCTTAAATAATTGCAGATCTGTCCGTTGTTTTATCTGAGAGTGACTTGTTGAAGTTCAACAAGATGATTGGGAGTGATATGGAATTGATTGCAACCTGCTTGGGATTATCAGAAGTGGAGATGGATAGATTGAAGATGGAAAATCCCACGTCTATGAGTAATGTGGTACAGAAGATCCTTCTCACATGGAAACGCAAGCGTGGCCCTACAGCAACATTAGAGAACTTAGAGAAATCCCTACAGGACGCAGAAAGAGACACTACTGCAAGCGTGGACTGGAGTGTGATTAATCGAGCAAAGGAGGATATTCTGAAAGAAAGAAATGAACTGATGCAATAGATACGACATTGCAAAGGCGGGACTACGTATGCAAATATGTTGTAGGCTAATCGAGTCAATAATCAATCTAAGGGAATGACCCTGCTGGTTTTTTGTGGGTTTTTTTTTAATTATTGTTTGCGATATAATGTGTGTCAGAAAGAACAGTCGATACGGATGGTTACGTGTGATTAACATTTTCACCAGAGAACACATCCTTCAGTTCAGTGTATTCGGAATAAAAGGTCAAAAGTCAATTACAGTATAAACTAATCTTAATCTCAATACACTTTACAAATTTTGCATCCCATAGTGTAGATCGGTTTGCCTTCAAAAATCTTTTTTGATATTAGTTTTTTGCAGATAGCAGAAAATCGTTGCTAACTTTTGTTTTTTGTTCAAACATAGCAAAGTTTATCATCCAGACCAGCGTAAGTCATGAATGATACTTGTTAGATTTACATATGTAATTACCGAATTGATTTATTGTGTTTTGTTTGTATTATTTTTTTTTTTTACACATTTCTATATTAAAACTGATGATAGGGTTAAACCATGCCTGTGTATCCAGTAGTGAATGAATATCTTTGTCAGTGATAAAATGTTCTTTATTTATGTACAGTTTTAGTATGTAGTCCTTCCTTCATAATTATCTTTTTTGTAGTTCATGATCTGAAAAAAAGATCATAACCTATTAGCGGAGAAAAATTGTAAAAAAAAAAAAAAAAAAAAAAAAAAAAGAAAAAAACAGATATATCAAAAAAATTAAAAACTAAAAAAATGGAAGAATTTGCCTACCGTATAGAATCATGTTTGTCAACCAATTTTCTGCTTACCCATGTCATGTTCATGATGGGGATTTACAGGTGGAAATATAATTCCTAATGTGAGCTATGTAGCTCATTATAGCTTCTTGTATGATATTTCATACACAAGATCGATTATAATACAAAACATTACAAAGTCTACAAATGTCACTACTAACATTACCATTTCTTGTTTTATCCAAATTATTTGTTAACTGTAAATATTTGGATTTTTTGCTTACAAAAATGATTTATTTCTTGCGAAATGAGATGGAAATTATGCCAGACCTTTTCCTTGGCTGCGCTACAGAATACTTTTACCTTTATGATGTTGTCTAACTGCTGAAGAGCTGGAACCAAGTCAGCAGCTGTAAAGGACAGTTGTTATGTTGATTTCATACAATAACAACAAAGTTTTAACATTTGAGTTTTAATAAATCAAAGTTTATAACTGTTTGACATTTTCATGAATTATTTGTAAATCATTGATATCCATATTGTATATAAATAATATAAGTATAACGAGAAAGATTTTAGTGTTTTTAATTATTTCAACTTGTAAAAAGGATTCAGAGTTGTCATTTCCTAAATGTTTTTATTCACATTCCCTTGGACCAGACTATGTAGATCATTCAAATTTGTAACGATTCCTCAATCGTATGAAAATTGCAGTCAGTGATCGAAGGACAAACTTGACAATTTAAATATAAAGTCAGTTTGAGTACTTTTCTCAGCTACCACATATAAAGAACAAAAACAAAGTTAAGATGAAACCGGAAGAAGGAAAAACAAACACCAAAAAATATCATATATCAAAACATAAACACAATTAATGCAAATTACTACTAATAGATTCAAGAGGTCCTTTAATTCCTCGGGCAAAATCATGTCATTTTTAACATCAAGTCTTCTGATAAACATGTAACTTTTATTTTCTCTGGAGCTGTTGGCATGTCAAGTTCTTCGAAAGTATCATTTCCTATATCCTGAGCCAATCACAATAATAATGTAAAAAGAACAACTAAATACAAATTAACACCGGCAGGCTTCTGCAGTTTTACGTACCCCCCCTCCCCCCAGCTCGGAGTGACATGATAGTGCGTCTTGTATTCACATATATATATATATATATATATATATATATATATATATATATATAACGAACTGTATATGTGCATGGTTAAAATATAAACTGGCTACTTAGAAACACTGTGTAATTATGATCACGATACCAGGGATACCTTGTATTGCCTATAGCCCTCTAGTTCGTGTACATCCGTCATTCGTGAACTTTTCAACTAGGCCAGGCCTAATTCATGGTATAGTCAATCGTTGCAATTTCTACTATTCTTTTGCTTCGGTGAAATTTAAATATACAAGTTATAGTCGTGATTTTAGTTATGTTTTTACCTTGAAAACATCACCCAGGTTTTTATCACTACATGTCAACTAAAGTCAATCTAGAGGACAATAACCTAACGGTCAATAAGGATTTTTCATAATAGTTATCACTTAGAAAATGTACGAACCCGACAAAAAAGTGCTCTCAATATACGGCATCTAGCGCCTAAACAAGGACTTGTGCCGCTTAGTTGACCACAGGGCAGTTTAGGACATTGACCTCCTAATATGATCTGACCTCAACAGGTAAGTATAGGCACCGATTCGGGGCACAGCGGCACCAAATATACCCGATTTAACTATATGCAATGATGTTCTAGGTACGGCCACTAGTGCCTAAACTAGGACATGTGTCACTTAGGTGACCAAAGGGCATTCTACGACATTAGACTCCCTAATATTATCTGACCCCAAAAGGGTTAATATATGAACCGATTCGGGGCACGGGGTCGCCAAATATACCCTATTTTCACTATTTGACTATATACAATAAGAGGTCTAGGTACGGCGTCTAGGGCCAAAAGTTGGATTTTTGCCACTTAGGTGAAAAGGGGCATTTTAGGTCATTGACCCCCCTAATAGGAGTTGACCTCAAAAGGGTAAGTATATGCACCAATTTGGGGCACGGGGCGCCAAATATACCCTATTTTCACTATTTGATCATATGCCATAACTGGTCTAGGTACGCCGCCTAGCACCTAAATTAGGACTTGTGTCACTTAGGTGACCACAACGAATTTTAGGGCATTGACCCACCTAATAGGATCTGACCTCAAAATGGGAAGTATAGGGACCGATTCGGGGCAAGGGAGGCTCCAAATATACCCTATTTTCACTATTTGACTATATACGATAGGGGGTTTAGGTACGGCGCATAGCGCCTAAACTAGGACTTGCCCCACTCGGATTACCACATGGAATTTTATGGCATTGACCCTTCTAATAGGACCTGACCTCAAAAGGGTAAGTATAGGCATCGACTTGGGGCACGGGGACGCTAAATATACCCTATTCAACTATATGCGATAGGGGTCTAGGTACGGCGCCTAACGCCTAAACTAGGACTTGTGCCACTTAGGTGACCACAGGGCAATTTAGGACATTGCCCTCCCAAATAGGAGCTGACCTCAAAAGGGTAAGTATAGGCACCAATTTGGGGGACAGGGCGCCAAATATACCCTATTTTCACTATTTGACTATATGCAATAATTTGTCTAAGTACGCATTTTAGCGCCTAAACTAGGACTGTGCCACTTTGATGACCTTAGGGCCGTTTAGGGCATTGAACCTCCTAATAGAATCTGACCTCAAAAGGGTAAGTATAGGCACCAATTCGGGGCACGGAACCTCCAAATATACCCTATTTTCATTATTTGACTATATGCGCCTAGCGTCTACTTTAGGACTTGAACGACCCAGTTGACCACAGGACATTTGAGGGCATTGACCCCCCCCCCCCCACCTAATAAGATCTGACCCCAAAGGTTGAGTAAAGGCACCGCTTCGTGGCACGGGGTCACCAAATACATATATAGCCTATTTTCACTATTTGACTATATGCGATAAGGGGTCTAGGTACGGCGCGTAGGGCCTAAACTAGGAATTGTGCCACTTAGGTGTAAAAAGGGACATTTTAGGGCAATGCCCCCCCCCCCCTTATAGGAGCCGACCTCAATAGGGTAAGTATAGGCACCAATTTGGGACACTGGGGCGCCAAATATACCCTATTTTCACCATTTGACTATATGCGATAAGGGGCCTAGGTACGGCGACTAGGGCCTAAACTAGGACTTGTGCCACTCAGGTGACCACAGGGTATTTTAGGACATTGACTCCCCAAATAGGAGCTGAACTCAAAAGGGTAAGTATACGCACCAATTTTGGGCACGGGGGCGCCAAATATACCCTATTTTCATAATTTGACTATATGCGACAGGGGTCTAGGTACAGCGCATAGCGTCTAATTTAGGACTTATACCACCCAGTTGACCACAGAAAATTTGAGGGCATTGAACCCCCTAATAAGATCTTTCCTCAAAGGGTAAGTATAGGCACCGCTTCGGGACACGAGTTCGCCAAATACATGTATACCCTATTTTCACTGTTTGACTATATTCGATAGGGGTTTAGGTACGGCGCCTAGCGCCTACACTAGGACTTGTCCCACTCAGATTACCACAGGGAATTTCATGGTATTGACCCTTCTAATAGGACCTGACCTCAAAAGGGTAAATATTGTCAACGATTTGGGGCACGGGGACGCTAAATATACAATATTCAACTATATGCGATAGCGATCTAGGTACGGCGTCTAGCGCCTATACTAGGACTTGTGCCACTTAGGTGACCACAGGGTAATTTAGGACATTATCCCCCTAATAGGAGCTGACCTCAGAAGGGTAACTATAGGCACGAAGTTCGGGGACAGGGCGCCAAATATACCCTATTTTCACTATTTGACTATATGCGATAATTGGTCAAAGTACGCCGCCTAGCGCCTAAAATAAGACCTGTGCCACTTAGATGACCAGAGGGTCTTTTAGGGCATTGGACCCCCTAATAGAATCTGACCTCAAAAGGGTAAGTATAGACACCGATTCGAGGCACGGGGTCGCCAAATATACTTTATTTTCACTATTTGACTATATGCGATAATTGGTCTGAGTACGCCTTCTAGCGCCTAAACTAGGACCTGTGTCACTCCGATGACCACAAGGCATTTTAGGGCATTGACGCCCCTAATATAATCTGATCCCAAAAGGGTAAGTTTAGGCACCGATTCGGGGCAGGGGGGGGGTCAAATATTCCCACCTTAACTTTATGCGATAAAGGTCTAGGTAATGCCCCTTGCGCCTAAATATAGGAATTGTGCTACTTAGGTGACCATGGGGCATTTTAGGGCAATGACCCGCCTAATAAGATCTGACCTGAAAAAGGTTAATATAGGCACCGAATTGGGGTACGGAAGCGCCAAATATACCCTTTTTCAATATTTGACTGTATGCCATAGGGGTCTAGGTACGGCGCTTAGCGCCTAAACTAGGTCTTATGCCACTAAAATGGTCACAAGGCATTTTAGGGATTTGATCCCCTAATAGGATTTAACCTCGAAAGGGTAAGTATACACACCGTTTTTAGGGCACCGAGGCGCCAAAAATACCCTATTTAACTATATGCGATAGGGGTCTATGTACGGCGCTTAGCGCCTAAACTAGGACCTGTGCCACTCAGATGACCATAGGGCATTTTAAGGCAATGACGTTTCTAATTGAATGTGACCTGAAAAGGGTAAGTATAGGCACCGTTTAGGGGTACGGAAATGCCAAATATCCCTATTTAACTATGTGTTATAGGGGTGTAGGTACGGCCCCTAGCGCCTAAACTAGGACATGTGCCACTTTGTTGACCATAGGACATTTTAGGACATTGCCTTCCTAATAGGATCTGATCCCAAAAGGGTAAGTGTAGGCACCGATTTGGGGAACAGAAGCGCTAAATATACCCTATTTCACTATTTGACTCTATGCGATAGGGCTCTTGGTACGCCGCCTAGCGCCTAAGTTAAGACATGTGCCACTTAGGTGATCACAGGACGTTTTAGGGCATTGACCCCCCCCTAATAGGATCTGACCTCAAAAGGGTAAGTATAGGCACTGTTTTGGGACATGGAGGTGCCAAATATTCCCTCTTTACATTATTTTTAGTACTATTCAAAAAATGTTTACAAGATAAACCACGATGTTTTGTAAATTTAAAACGTCTCCACATGAGCTGTTCGATATTGAACCATAAGAAGGTCTGAAAGAAAACGTCAGAAATGTGATTTATAGGAAAATAAAGACGAATACGATTTTGCTGTCATGTAATTTTTATTTTGATTTACACCAAATGTACATCAAACGATACTCTTTTACTAGACCATCCATGTTTAATTTTGTTCAACAGAAAAACATAACCGGTATGTAATTTAGCAGGGGTTTTGATAAGCGCACTGGGCCTAAGAAACTTAAAAAGATTTTATAGATATGCCCATCTTCAAAATTTGATCACATAAGTATTTTACATGATTACACGCATTAGTGTATTGTTACTTGATTGTCATATGATTGTATTATACCAATGAGTGATTGTATATTGTTAAACGTCCCTCTAAAGAATATTTCACTAATATGGAGACCTCACCATTGTCGGTGAAGGGCTCCAAAATTGTGGCCTATGCTCGACACTTACGGCCTTTGAGCAGGGAATAGCGATATTTGCTCATTGAAGTGGTGAGTATAACGGAAAGCCTTGGTCAGTGGATTTTTGATGAGCAATTAAATTCAACCTTTTCTTCTTCATCATTATTCGAAAAGCAATGCCGGTGTTGTAGAGTGAGCCTTCCCCCATAATGATACTTCACCCGGAGGCCTGTCCCTAAAGTGAGCCTTCCCCCGGAAGCCTGGGTCTAAAGTGAGTCTTCCCCCTGGGGGAAGGCTCACTCTAGAACAGCAGAACCCCCGGGAAAGTAAAAGACTTCCCCGTGGGAAGACTTACTTTATCACTATTTGTAGAGTCAGACCCCCCCACCCCCCACCCCACATAGCAGGACTTCCCCCTTCATTTATGCCTGGTAAACTACTATCACTTTATGGAGATTGTTTACATACCAAGACCTTTTTCAGCAGGACATTAATTGAGTTTGCCTAAGTCGTTCATTAAACTCAAGAGAAGAAAACGGTGAATAAAACACATTGGAATTAATAAGTCATTTTGTTTGACCCACAGACCTTGAACTTTGTCCCACACAATACCTATGCCTTGGTTAGTTTTAGAAGATTGAGAAATGAAATGAGGAAATTTTAAATATATGTTTCTTCTCATCTGCGTACAAATATCGGTTATACTTTTAAACTTGTACAACTTCAGGTAGGTGGGTAGGTAGGTAGGTATGTAAGTAGGTAGGTAAGTAGAGAGGTAGGTAGGTAGGTAGGTTGGTAAGTAATTCTATGTCCGATAAACTAAAATTTATTTCAAAGTTTGCCCAAGAGGGGATGAAAGCGGTGGTGTCCCTCTAGAGCAAAACCTCAAGAGGGTTTTATGGCTCTAGAGTGAGTCTCCCCCCTGGGGGTAAGGTTTATTCTAGAGTAAGTCTGCTGGGGAATGCTCACTCTAGAGCCAGACTTCCGCAGGGGGAATGCTCACTCTAGAGCCAGACTTCCGCGGGGGGGGGGGGGGGGGCTCGGGGGGGGAGTCTGGCTCTAGAATGAGCCTCCCCCCCTGGGGGAAAGCTCACTCTAGAGCCAGACTTCCGGGGGCAAGTCTCACGGGGGGGGGTGTCTGGCTCTATAACACCGGTATAGCGATAACTTGGCCCCTTGTGGTATTTTCTCTGTGGCAATTCAGGTGGTATTTAAGTTTTAAAATAATTTTCTTGGAACGAAGAATGAATGATGTGAAGAATGACTTGATTGTGTTAAAAATAATGAGACCAAAGGACCAAGAAAAAAATCCAAGGGAATTAGAAAAACAAAATTATATTTCTGTAGAGAATGTGCAACTGTTAACGTTCACCATGGATTCTATATTTGTGTGAAGATAGCGGATGTAGAAAATGTGAAGCAAATCCTCTAATTTGTATTGCTCATAAAGGGATTAATGAAAAATCACCAGGAGAATGGATTGCTCCAATAAGATGATTTGTGGTACAGATATTTCAGTTTCATGTACAATCATTCATATCTCCATCTACATAATTTGCCTAATCATTCTACCTTTGATCAAGATCAATTAACACATGTATCAATATATAATATCTGCACGGGTGATACGATTGCTGGTTTTGAAGACAATGGTCAGGTCCTTTCTCTTGCTTATAGAGAAATACATCAAATCTCTATTTTGCAAATTAATCAAAAGATCAATGCTGCTGCTATATTTACCGTGGATTTAAAATTCTATATACTTGATCTTCAGTTGTTTGACAGTAAAGCTAAATGCTAATCTAAATAATGACAGTAAGTGGATTTCCAAACATAGATTTAGATCTGCATCCTAGCTGTGTTTTTTTTCTTCTTCTTTTTCACCTTCAAGGCATCCATTCTTCCCTAGCAGCATAGGTTGATTGTTTGGGATTTAACGCAGTGTTGGAAATATTTAGCCATTTTTACGGTGGTAAACTAAATAAAATATGATCGTTTTAGAGTGTTGGGGCAGCATAGGAATCAAATGGAATATATATATTAAGTATATATAGCATTTCTATTTTTGTCACAATTTGCATCTTCTGTCACCTCGTTTCAGTACTTTCAGTACTTTGATTAAATATAAGGGTGACCCGAATCGGCCAGAAAACTATAGACATATTACATTGCTTACATGTAAATGATTTGGTAAACTGTTTACATGTATTTTGAGTAAGCGCTTAGAGGCCTATGAATCCGAAATTAATTTTATGAAAAAAAGTCAAGCAGGTTATAGAACAAAAATTATTCTACTCTAAATCATATTTTAACTCTGCAATATTCATCGCCTGCTCTAATCAGTAGGAAAAAAACATATTTTGTGCTTTTGTAGATTTCAAGTAAGCCTTTAATGCAATTTAGAGAAGTGGTTTTTGGTATTAGGTATTGGAAAATAGAATTAAGGGAAACTGTTATACTTTTATACGAAATATGTATAGAAGAATCAAATCTAAGATAAATATGAACGGTATGTCATCTGAGTTTTTCTGTTTTAATGTCCGAGTTTGCTTAAATGAAAGTGGATCTCCCTTCTATTCTCTATTTATATTAATGATGAAGATTTGTTTATAGAAAATATATATTGGTAGTTTACAAAGTATTAGTACTTCTATCAAAGATGAGTTGTTTTTGTACCTAAAGCGTTCTATATCATGTTATTCTGATGATACTGTTATTATGGCCATCGGTCTCCGCCAATAACCTTAAAAAACTTATGCCCCTTCTATGATCTTCCGGTTTATATTGGACAAAACAAATAACCAAGTAGGACACTTGCCTGTATTTAAAAAAAAGAGTAACAAGAACTAGTTGTGATTAAATATTTTTTTAATGCTTTATTTCTTTCGTATGCTTTTTTATTTCTCTTTCTTAGCCTTCTTTACTATCGTCTCCCTCTTTTTCAGTCTGTATACATGCGTGCAGGAAATCGTTTATTTCATTTCAGTTCAGCTTCCAGAAGGTCTCGATACCTTGGTTTCAATAATTGATGGGAATTAAAATATTATCTGTAAATTGTCAAGGTCTAGGCGATATCGCAAAGCGAAGAGATATTTTTAACTATTTAAGAAATCTAAACTATAATATATATTGTTTTCAAGACACCCATTTTTACAATGAAATAGAGAATGATGTGAGAAATATGTGGGGATACCAATGCTACTTTAGTTCCTTTACTTCGAATTCAAGAGGGGTAGCAATACTTTTTAATAACAATTTTGATTTTAAAGTATGTTTAGAAAAGGATGATAAAGATGGAAATTATCACATACTGAAGGTATGTATAAAGGGTCATGTGGTTGTTTTATGTACAGTATATGGTCCAAATTCTGATTCACCAATTTTTTATGAAAATATTCAACAGTCCATTGAAGAAATGAACTGTAGTAATATCATATGGTGTGGAGATTTCAATGTAGTATTAAATCCACAACTAGATTGCTATAATTACAAATCTATTAATAGCCCAAAGGCTAGAAAAAAAGTACTTGACATTATGGAAGGATATAACTATATGGATCCTTTTAGACAACTCCATGAATCGCTTCGCAGGTACACATGGAGAAAGAAAAACCCATTTAAACAAAGTAGATTAGACTTTTTATCATATCCGAATCATTGCTACCTTGTCCTAATACATGTACAGTTGAACCAAGTTACAGGTCTGATCATTCTATGATAACATTGAATTTAACTTTCAATGATTTTAAAAAGAGAAGAGGCTTATGGAAATTCAACAATTCTTTACTTGGTGATAAGGAATATCTAGATTGTATCAGAGAGGTTATTTTGAATTTGAAAAAACAATATGCAGTTCCTGTTTATGATTTTAATAATCTTGATGCAGTGTCAGATGAAGATGTATGTTTCACAATTAATGATCAGTTATTCTTAGAAACTTTACTTATGGAAATAAGAGAAAAAAGCATTTCTTACACTGCATATATAAAAAATAAACAAGTGAAAGAAGAAGAAAAATGATAGAAGAAATTAAGGTTTTAGAACAAAAAAAGTTCTGAACACAATATAGAGGAACTAAATGAAAAACAACAAAATCTGGAAAAACTCAGAACCCATAGACTTCAAGGAATATATGTAAGAAGCAGAGCAAATGGACAGAAGAAGGAGACAAACCAACACATTATTTTTTTATAGTTTAGAATCAAGAAATGTTACTAGTAAGATAATTCCCAAACTTATAAAAGATAGTGGGGAGATAATTCAAGACCAGTTTGAAATATTGGATGAAACAAAGCAATTCTATGACAATTTATATCCAATACCTAACCAGGAAATAAACATAGTTGACTTAAATTCGGAATTAAAGTATGAGGATATTCCCAAGTTATCCAGAGAGGAGGAATCTATGCTTTTAGATGGTAACATTACATTGATGGGGGCTTCTACAACACTAATTAAAATGAAAGCAAATAAATCACTAGGCTCTGATGGGTTATCAGCTGAGTTTTTTAAGGTTTTTTGGAAATATCTTGCTACATTTGTTGTAAGGTCTATCAACTATGCATATGAAAATGGCACTTTGTCAATAACACAGAGACATGGAATTATTACACTTTTACCTAAAGGAGACAAACCAAGACACTATCTTAAAAACTGGCGTCCAATTACACTATATATAAAATAGCTTCTGGTACCATTGCAAATAGATTAAAGATTTACTTGGATAAACTTATCAATCCTGATCAAACTGGCTTCATTTCTAATAGGTATATAGGAGAAAATACTCGACTAATTTATGATATTATGCAGTATACTGAAGAAGAAGAAATCCCAGGTCTTTTACTACTTATTGACTTTGAGAAAGCCTTCGATACCCTCTCATGGAATTTTATACAAAAGACCTTAACTTATTTTAAGTATGGACCTGATATTCATGAATGGGTGAACTTATTCTATCATAACATCATATCTACTATTAACCAAGGTGGCAATCTCTCGGCACCTTTCAACATTCAAAGAGGATGTAGACAAGGTGATCCTCTATCACCTTATATTTTTCTTCTTTGCGCAGAAATTTTAGCTATACAAATAAAAGAAAATAAAAGTATTAAACGTATAACTATAAATAACAATGAAAAGAAAATTTCACAACTAGCCGATGATACATCAATTATACTTGATGGTAGCAAGGAATCTCTTCTAGAAACAATAAAAGTATTGCGACACTACTCTGAAATGTCAGGACTAAAAGTTAATTTTTCAAAAACCAATACAGTATGGATTGGATCAAAAACATATAGTCAGGATACCCTTTCTAAAGACTTTCATCTGAATTGGGAGACTTGTAAGTTTACTCTACTTGGAATTAATTTTAATGTAGAGTTATAGAACATGTCAAACTTAAATTATCAGCCAAAGCTAAGCAGGATAAAATCAATCTTAAATCAATGGGAGAAAAGACATTTGACACCACTAGGAAAAATTACTGTTATCAAAACTCTGGTCTTGTCTCTATTAAATCATATTTTTTATGGCAATTCCAAATCCTGATGACAGCTATTGTAAAGAATTAGATAAACTATTCTTTTCTTTCTTGTGGAGCCATTCTCAACATAGAATTAAAAAAGAGGTAATCGTAAAGCAATATGAGGATGGTGGGTTAAAAATGATCAATGTTAAGGCTTTTATAGCCTCTTTAAAATTGTTTTGGATGAGACAACTCCTTTTTTCAGATAGGGGTTTACATAATTTCATACCAAATTTAGATCTTAATAAAGTTATTATATGTGGAATAGAATACATAAAAAACATAAAGACATCGCTGAAAAACTAATTTTGGGTTGATGTATTTGATTCTTGGATTGAGCTACAGCATAAACAAAATCCATTTACAGTAACAGCAGACACTCCAATATTTTACAATTCTAACTTTCTTGTGGGTGGGAAAGCATTTCTTATTAAATCCATGTTTCACAATAATATTAAATACCTTAATGACCTTATTGATGAAGAGGGTTTGTTCCTGACTTATGAATCTTTCCGTAACATTTATCCAAAAGTAAAACTTATTTTTTAAGAATATATGAGTGTCATAAATGCTATTAAGGCATGGATGAAAAAAGTCAAGTTTGATAAAAAAAAATTAACTAAATTAACAAACCCTCTGATTATGTCGAGTATATACACTCTTCTACGATGCAAAAAATCAAGACAATTATATACTCTTCTCAATCAAAACTGCACAGAACCTACTGGTAAAAGAAAGTGGAATGAAATATTTGAATTAAATGACACAGAATGGAAAATGATCTTCAGATTGCCCTTTAAAGTTTTAAGTAATTGTAAACTGCAATGGTTTCAATACAGAATTCTGAACAAAATTTTAGCTTCAAACTCATACGTATTCAAAATCAAAATTAGAGATGATAAGAATTGTACATTCTGTCAGATAGAAGAAGAAACAATTGAACATTTGTTTTGGGAATGTGATTCAGCATTTCTTAAGAGAATTTGAAGTTTGTTTTGAACATAAGACCAATTTTCAAATATCAATAACAAAAAATAATTTTATTTTTGGATTTTTGGATGAAAAGAAAACTATACAAAATAATCTTGTTCTTTGGCTGAAATATTATATCTATACTATGAGGTGTAAAGGAAAGACACTGAATGTAAATGTTGTGATATCGCTAATGAATACATTTTATGAAACTCAAAGACATATTGCATATAAAAATGGTGAAAAAGATTTGTTTGACACCTGCTGGAACCGCTGGAATCAATTATTTCATTGAGTGTTTGTTTTGTTTTTGTTTTTTTTGTTTTTTGTTTTGTTTAAAAAAAATTATAAATTTCAATATGTATGTACCTTTTTAAAATATATTAAATAATGACTGAATTCATCTCTCTCTCTCTCTCTCTCTCTCTCTCTCTCTCTCTCTCTCTCTCTCTCTCTCTCTCTCTCTCTCTCTCAGAAAATAATATATACATGTACCTTTTGATAGTTTCTTATAAATATTTTGTACAAGTTTCTTTGCATAATCTATGTATATATATATACTGTATGTATGTTTAAAAAAAATATTTAAAAAAATAACCTTAAAAAGGCATTAGATGAGTTTCATGTGCATTGTTCTAAATGGAAACTGAATGTAAATATTGAGAAAACAAAGGTATTAGTGTTCTCAGAAGGCCCTAAGCAAAGAAATATCATTATCAAAACAATTTGACAATGTTGTTGAAAGTATGAATGAATTCAAATATTTAGGTATTGTATTTTCTAGAAGTGGTTCCAAAACACATCTAGTCGATCAAACACAGAAAGCAATGCACAGTGTTATCAGAAAAATAAGACAATTTAACTTACCATTAGAACACCAGATTAATTTGTTTGATAAAACAGTAATACCAGTACTATTGTATGACTGTGAAATTTAAGGGTACAAAAATATGGATTTTATCGAAAGAGTACATTCAAAATTTCTAAAATATGTTTTGTTTGAAAGTAGTACGCCAGCATATATGGTATATGGTGAATAAGGTCGTTTCTCTGTCTGTTAATATACATTCAAGGATGATCTCGTATTGGGCAAATTGTTTCAAGGCCAAGAAAAGAAAACTGTGTTTACTGTATATATATATTCAATTAGTCGATGTATGTATAATAATGAGAGTGTGAACTCATGGATTATTTTTATACGAATATTTCAGATTCCTGCGGTTTTTCTAATAGTTGGACATGACAGTGATCTGTAATGTTTAATCACGATTGGTTACTACTGTGATTAAACAAAGACTAAAAGGCCACTTTACACAGAAGTGGACAAATAACATGAATAATTCGTCAAAGGAGCAAATCTATATTAAAAAAATTAAGTTCAAGAAATATTTGAGCATTCTTTCGATTTTTTTTTTGTTGAAACTTTTTGTCAAATTTAGAACAACAAACCATCATTCGCCCATAGAGGTAGGTAGGTGGTATGGAATTCCAGCAAATGATAGGAATTGCACACTTTGTAATACTGGTACATTTGCCCACGAATACCATTTTATCTTCGGGTGTACGTTACGGAAATAATTTTTGGCTTTTAGATATTGCCATGTACCAAATGAAAGGTGAAGATAACGAACAGTGATCAATCTCATAATTCCTACAATTTAGAGAATTACTGATAACATCAAACTTTAAAACTAAATGTATGTATAGTTATTTTTAAAATCCAAGAGTTTACTGTCTTCACTAACATGACCCACCTCTGGTATATCCAGGGTCCGTGTTATCACAACTATCTACTTTGTATTGCTTGTGGGAGTTATGAGATTGATCAGTGTTCGTTGTCTTTCCCTTTCATACATATATATCCAATCCGCGAATCTCTTTGTATGCAGTATGCCCCTATCTCTTATTTTGTGCTACATATAATGAACATATAGGTGCATGCATTATTTATAAAATTGTACCTTGGCAATATTGCTTATATATTTATAAAATTATATTCATATACCTCATGTACCATTGTAAATGGTTTGAGTGAATAAATGAATGAATTGATTGGTGACAACTTCCTGTTTATCACAAATTTTATCGGCTAATTAATTGGTATTCAACATCGATCGAACGATTTTCAGAAGTTTTGTTGCTTCTAAATTGTAAATGATTTCACAATTATCGGATAATATTACATGTACTAAGCATGAGTATGTAAATTAAAGGAAGTCGTTCTTAATTATGATGAAATCACTATGATATTAAAACGCGCATCTGGTGTATCAAAATTGGTACCGTATAAGTTTTACATTATGACCCCTGGGTCGAGGCCTCTGCTGGTGGACTGTTAGTCCCCTAAGGTCTCTACAGCCCAGTAGCTAAGTACTTCGTTTCTAGCTTGAAAATACGGATGTATAATTAATTGCTGTTATAAAATTTAGAAATTCATTTCAAAATTAAGGATTATCTCCCTCGCGCATACCTCTTATCCTTAGACGAATTTGACTCCACTTTTTTGGCACACTGTTTTCCCCTAAAAAAGCTCTAAAACTTCATTGTTATTTCGGATTTCAAACATTTCGGTTGAGCGTTACTGAGGAGACATTATTTATTGAAATGCGCATCTGATGCATCAAAATTGGTACCGCATAAGTTTTAAATCTACAACTTTATATTATTTTTTTTTTCATTGCCACACTTTTATCCGCATTCCAATTTCAAGAATGGAGGGATTAACATGCATTATACATGTAATCATTTCAAATTCCTACGTGTTCTTTATTTAGCCTCGACGAAACACCGTTCTTTTCCGTAATATTGTACGGGAAAATTGTCTGTTCTGGACAGGTCACGTGGTAAACAAATGTTTTCTGTAATTGACCGTTTCTGAGAAAACGATATCATTTGCATTCAAACCTTTCCGCACCCTTCATTGTATGAAAATAGTCACAATCAAGTATGTGTTGAATTATCTATTTGAAAATTGAAACCTTTATAATAGTTACATGTATATACACTATCCAGCCTCCTTAAAATAGTCATTGAATATTTTATATTTCTATCATGTATTGTGATGCAACCAACCGTTAAAATTCCCAATCATTACTTGCACGAAATAAAGGTCCTAAAAATCTATAAATGTAGTTCTAAGTAATTTGAATTACTATGATAGAGATTTTAGAATGAATAAACATTTCTTGTAACATCAACTTGCGTAGTAAATGATAAATGTGACGTTAGGATTCAAATCTTTCTCAAAAGATAAGCTTTTATGACAACCTAAGTTAGTTTTGCTAATGTTATGCATTTTCACTAGTTCCTGCTTTGAACACATTTTTAGACCCAGATCCTTGGAAATGGAATCCCAATAAATAGACAAGCATATCTAATACCACATAGATGTCGTTAACACAATGACCGGAACTCCTTCCTTTGTTAACCCGGCAAAATAAATACTAACAATAAGCTGTAACACTGGTATATTTTTACTATCATTTTCAAACCAACTTTCTTCAAGCAATCGTTACATTTCTCGAACCCAACACTCGCCTTATAATACTGGTACATTCCCAAAAGTATTTTAACTATTTCAGGGAGAATTACATCTTTATTACAGGCCTACAAATTGATGTAAAAATGATACACAAGTACATATACTTAAGCAATTAACAGCAATCTATCCTCCAACCCAACAATTATCAAACATCAACCTACAGGTTTCTCTAAAACATTCAAATGTTTATCGTTCGGTATTCTGCCAAAGCTAACTGATTCCACTGGCAAGAGATTAGACGATTTCCATAAAGCAATCAAAACTTCAAAATCCTTAACTTACTATTAAACATTTTACTAACACTCTAATGACTAAAATAATTTGTAGGCAACACTATCCACTCATATCTGTCCAACTTCCTGTAGAAGCATTACATATTCCAGTATTGTGAACAAGCTTTCTGTAGTTTATGTATACTACCCTTCGCAAAGCAACCGAATTCAAAGGTCAAAATAGTAAACCCGTTGATCTGACACACCCCATGCAGTCATCCGACTAATAAAGTATGCTTTATCATGACGAGACATACGGACCCATTCCATCTCTAATGAAACTCCATTTACTATATAACATCTATAATTATTCTTAGCTGTATCTTCCAATTTATTTTTTTTCATACTGCTCCTTTTTTATTGTCTACAAACCATTTAACTCTCCTTTCTTCCAATTCATGATTCAAAGAAAATAAAAACCATGATGAACCACAATTCTCTCTCCGAAAGTGGAACTTGTCAAAACTTCGTTTGAACTCCACATACCGAGAAATATAGCATGCTTACTGTCTAGAATATACTAATAAACCCCACAAGCAAACCTACCGGCGTTGAGATAAGCAACTTAATTGCAAGATGACTGAAAGAACATATTTTAACATTAATTCTTTAAATGTTCTCCATCCTAAACTGAGTTTGTATATACAGATACAGAAAAAAAACGAATATAAGAATTCTAAGAATGGGCATTCAAAATATTCATGCTTAAATATTTACCGATGAGCCGATTTTTGTTCCAAAAATGTAGATGCCAATTTGACTCCCCCTCTCCTTCACATTTTTATTACAGTGATTTTGAAATTTACGATTGTCACATAGAATTGAATACTCCTCTTTGACAATTAACTGCGCTCTAGTTATTCTTCGACTGTCCTTGACGAACGGACATTCTCCTTGCAAGTGAATAAAGTTACCGCACGCGTAACACCTACCGATAGATGTTGGAGACGTTTAACATAGGTAGTGCGTGTTTTTCCGCAAAGCGCCTGAAATGAAAACTGAAGGTTATGGGTATTCGGACATGACCTTTAACCAGGAAATCTCTGTCACGGTAGGTGTTGACATGATAATGCAGAACGAAAGAAAGGTGAATTTGCGAATCATCAATAGTTTTGATACTCAATTGTTCCGCTCAGAATTTCTCTAGCTAGCTGCATACGCATGGGATGCGCAAGATGTTTCACAATTGGAAACCTTCTCTCAATCAAAATAGCTTTGGCCATCTCACATACATACACGCCACAACTGACACCATCTTCTTGTAATGGGAATGTTGAATCACTGCAATAGTCGACATATTTTCATTCGCTCATTTCAAACTTCTTTCGATACCTTACCATGTATTCATAAGCAAGATACCTACAAATCTGAAATAGAATTACACTTGTAGCGTCGCCTTTGAAATCGCAATAGTATATAATTTTCTTAGGAATGCTTATTGCCAGCAAAATCCAGTGAATATTGCGTATATTAACCGGAATGAATATTTGCGATTTTTCGAACCAGTTCACAGTTTTGCTCTGGACTTCAAACATGTCACATTTTAACACTTTGGAACTACCGTCAACAATAACTTTGCGATTGAACCAACCAGCATCAACCATATGCATGTATTATTTGATAGCATATTCATATAACAATTTATATCGTCACTAGATAGCCAGTACGTTTTTAAAGCACACAACTCTACTGGATACCGTTTTTGAAAGCGTCCACAAAATTGATTAACTTGAGCAGCTGAAACGTTTTGCTCTGGAATGGCCATCGTATGAATTTCAGACAAATTGTTACATTTTCTGTCGATTATCTTCACAGAGATTTCCTTTTGCATTCTATCATAGCAAGAAAGTAATATCTGCATATTTTTACTTTCCTCCTTTAATTCATCAGATACATCACTCTCACCATAAATCAACAGTTTATTGTTATCGTTGAATACTAATCCTCAGATACAAGCATCGCATATATCTTGTACTGCAGACTGATAAGGGGCATATTTGTTGTTACTGCACCCTCCAGATCAAAGTCATAACAAACATCGCCTTTATTGTTCATTTCATCTGATGTAATCAGCATCGTAGTGGGTAGCCAAGATACGTATGATGTGAATTTTGCATCTTTTGCAGAACAGGACGGACAACTCAACTGAATTTTAAACGATTTAGCTATGTCACATAGGTTAAATGAAGCAGGCTTCAGCACTGCGTAACGTGTTTTACACAAAATGTTCTATTTTTTCCAAGACATGCAGCTGACAACCACCTCCGTTGTATACTTAAAATGACATCCCAATTGTGTCTGCGAGGAATTATTTTCAAAGAGAGTCCCGAAAAGCCGTTCAACAAATATGGAAACTTCATTAGACTTTTTGAAATTGCTTCTTTTTGCTACAAGACTTTGCAACTTCTTCAGTGATGATTGGTTCACGCTTTTGTCTAATTTTATACTTTGCATTGAATATGCAGTGTATCTTTTAGTGTTCTTGTTGGTTGATAAGGACGAAATAGCCGCTTCGAATGCTTTTGTTTGACCTGCACACTGAAGAAGAGAAGTCGTATACTCTGGTAAACTAAGTTCTTTTCTTTCATACAAAAAAAAGTAGCAGGAGCTTGCTACCTCTGACTCTGTACCAACAGATAGCTTTATGTCACTAATTTTCTTCAGTGAATTGTCCTCAAAGACAAAGATCCCAAGGTTAACTGGTACTTAGCCAGTATTTGCATATCACGCTTTGCGCCACAGCTGACTTAAAAATACTTCTTCCCCAAACTTATATGACCTATTACGAAGTTCAAGTCAGTTATGGGGCGAAATTGGATATGATACAGGAATATAGAAAACCCAAGATTCATCGCTGATAATAATTTTAGGTTTTGAGATGTTATTATAGGCATACATTTTTTTTCGGATTTCCTGAACCTTGGTATCCAGGAAGGCTCTGATCTTCAGAAATGATCACAGAAACTGGAATCCCCATCTTGCCATGTACCGGGTGTTTAAGGTAGCTATTGATAGCTAGCCCCCAAAAAACTGCTCATTGAATTTTTTTTTCAATTTTATTTATTATAACATTTTGACTTTATCCTAAAACATATCAAAAAACATATCAAAAAATCAACAGAAGTAATCAGGTTAATTTTCGAGGAAAGCGAGATTGAAATTCCCTCTTTTGCAGCCCCAAAAGGCAAAAAATGCCAAAATTGAGCAAATTAACACAGAAGCCAATAAAAATTTTATTGACACCAGAAATATTGTTTGTCATATATAGTTATGTAAATTAAACACAAACAGATAAAAAATCAACATTGATTACATATTCAAAATGCATCTAAGGAAAATATTTGGACTTGGCAATTGGCCAAATTTACCCTAAATATGGCGTTTCTCAAATACTATCAGGCATACATTTTCTGACAACAACAAAATTGTACTCATAAAATTTCTGATTTTATTTCATTTTTACAATAAGTCAAGTAGTATCTAAAATATTGAATAGAAAAAAATATACCAAATGAGATTTAATCTGAAACTATGTCAGATTTTGTAACCCTACCCCCTCCCTTCAAAAAATGAATTTTAAGAGATAGAGTCAGCAGAGATAAACTATTGACCTTAAATGATTAAGCATTCCCAAATTACCACATTGAGCATTAAAACTCACAATACTAGAAGTTTCTATGAGCCATTTAAGAATGATATATAATGTGTGCTATTGCAGTTGACCTTTTTGCACTCACAATGATTGCCTAAATATTTAGTTATTTTTCATACAATTTCTTGTAATAACTGGACCAAATTTATTACCTATACATATTTTTGATAGAAATTTATATCACTATACAGTATAATACACCAAATATGTTTAAATAACCATTTCATATTTCAATAAATAATTAATATCAATGGAAAGAGACCTATGGACTGTCCATGGATCACTACATGTAAGTCCATCTGAGTCATCTTGCCCACAGATAGGTGTGTCTTTCATAAGTTTAAGATTTCTAATTGTAGTTTCACAATGAACCAAAAACTCACTATTGGATAACTGAGAATGCATGTACATGTATATTGCATTAACTAACTGTAGTTTTCCCCAGGTGAAGGTCTATGTTCACTGTATGTATGGGGGGGGGGGTGAATTAGTTCCATTATGAAACTTTTCTAAAAATTTGATATACATTAATGTATCAATGATGTATGTTTCAACTAAATTTTGAATTACAAGGAAAATTCAAACACATTGATTGAAGTTATAAAATTGATATTCTATCATGTGCACATTTTTTACTAATATATCTAAGAAAGAATAATCAACATTGAAGTTTCCTTTACATCTATGCAATAGTATTGTCTTTCAAAAGGCATGTACATGTAATACACGAGTACATGCACTTGTTTTCCCTCAAATTCACAATTTAGTTTAAAGTATGTTGTACAACATCCACTGCTCTGAGCTCATATAAGTGAATTAATGTTTTTCATCCAAGTCCCAAATTTTGCAGTAGTTCTTTAATCTTTGGAACTTGATCAAACATTTTTAAATTTGTGGAGTTGTGGGGGTCTAGGGGATATGTCATCATCACTGTAAATGGAGTATCTGTTCAAAATATAGATAAATATATCTAAATATAGCAAAAAAAATGAATATCTGATATACTCAGAATTGTCTTTACAAATGTTTATCAAAAGAAAATATAGTACCTCTCTTGCTGTTATACTTGTTGACTCGAAATCCACTTCAACCTGCACTGGTCCTATCTAACCTCCCTTGGTCCTCAGGCTGATGCCTAGAAAAAAGATCATCATAATTGATATTTGCACAATTAGGTCTGTATTATACCATTGAGTAATTAGACTGCATCAGACAATGTGAATTTCAAAATTGTGTCTCAACACATATTCAGTGAAAATTTAAATACTGATGTTTCAAAATTATAAATTGCAATATGAGATGACATGTATATATGTTTTCATAAACTGCCATAGACTTATCATATCTGTTTTATTTACAAAATGTGGGTCAAGAGAAGGGCATACGTGTAGTATACACATCTTACTTATACATACAGTGCATACATTTGCCTATGAGAGGGCATATGCAGACTTGTGATTAATTTACATTATTTTTAAAAAGGTTTTGCCAACCTACATGTTTGTGGGAAACACGAAACCTCAGGTTTGATATATTTCATAGGTCACTGAAATTTCAAAGTAATAGTATATGTATACCATAGTCTAGGGAATTATAATTCAACACGTGCCCCCCACCCCCACCCCCTCCACTTTCTATCCGGTTCCCTCATATCCCTAGATAGTAGGTCTATACAGATATTTGTTTTTCATTACTTTTCAAGGTATGTTATTTTCGTAACGGTTATTTTCATAACGATATTTTCTTAATAAAAGAGCCCATGTTTACAAATGTGGTATACATTTACATGATATCCGTTCGTTTACAATCACATGCACAGGTGGGAGTTATATTTTAAGCACACATGGAGTACATATATACATACAAAATAATACATCTACTGTATGTCGTGTGTTTAAACTTACAGATGTTATTATAAATCGCGTTGTGAAATAGCAGAGGAAATGTGAGTTGAACTTTTGAATACAAATTTATGGCATTTTTTTTACTCACCAAACGAAAGTATGATTTCGTTGTCCAAGTTGAATGCATCCACCAACTTCCTTTTCTTGCAAGAAACTTTGTTTAGCCTATCAATGACTGTATAAACAGTATTTAATCTCGCAGCATGCAGCACTCGGACATTACGATGTATCAATCAACAACTTTGTTTACGTAGCGCATCTATGTACATGGATTGGTGGTTGGTTTAACATTTCGATTAGCAAAAAGTTTCACACAGATGAAACATTTGATCTACCATTATTACAGATATTGACGTATACTTATGTGGTATGTGCATATTTTCTCTAGGCGAGTCAGTCACAGCAACAAAACACTTTCGGAACCCCTTTTTGTTTTTCGACTATTCTATGACGGAGTAAGGAATTCCGGAAAATGAATTCACGTGACAATACACAATTTTTACTGATCACGTGGTTGCTATCCGTCGCTACCTTAACTGCAAGCTCGAAATACAGGTACTGCTTTTCATTCTCTCTTCGGACAACACTACCTGTAGCATCCCAAAACAGAGGATTCTTGTTTGACAACTTAAGATAGTACTGAAGTCCCTCTTTTGACCAAAACAAAATATAGCGTGGCATTGCAGAATGTTTTTGAATAAATCCAAACCCTTTCCTTTTTTGATCTTCCATACCTTTTAACAGATATTGTAGAATGTGTTTGTCTTTTCTCCTGATGTGGCGACCTTCCATGGCAATTTGTTTATATACGTGGGCGTCTGTTCCCAACCCATCACAATTACCCGATATCAATTGTGAAGTTTTTTTGTCATGAAACTTTTCTAAGAAGTGTTTCAAAGGTTTCGCACCATTCCTAAACCTTTCTTTCAATACCCCTCTCTCCGTTTTTCTAATGGGCCGTGCACGCTCTTCTGTTGTTTTGTGCTTAACCTTCCCCTTATATTGAACCTGAACAAGACTTTTGTTCTTCATTACTACTTCTACTTCAACGGGACAATCAATGAAGTTGCAGTGAGCTTTACATTTAATATAGGGAGTGTCGCGCTTTTTTTGCCTAATTTGAGCGCTGCTTATCCTATGTTCATCAAATATGAACACGCAGTGTTCGTTTGACGTCTGTAATCCTTTAATAAAAATGTGTTACCATTGTCCTTTTTAAAATCTCTGCCATTCTTAATGTTTTCTAAATGTGCACTGTCTTCGGATGAAATGACGAAAGTGGTTGAAGATGGGATGTCAGTCGTAAAGTATTCGCGAATACTGCAGTGCAAGGTGTTTTCTAAATCTGATCTGGACATTGGACATAAGTTAATTCCTTCTACGTTTTTCTTTACATCCATGTATTGTTCGGGGCGGCCTTCAGAAGGAAGAACCTTAAATGAACCAGTTTCGTCAAAAGCACCATCGTTAAAATGCTTAGATGGTGCGGAAAATGGGGTGAACGGTGTAAATCTATTTTGGGGGACACAAAAGGCGATGTGGGAATATCTAAATGTGTATAGTTTTCTGGCGTATTCATGAGGTCAGGATGTTCATGCAGATTATGTGACTGAACTGATCAGCAGTTTCCATATAGTCCTGATTGATATGCTCAGACTGTGCAGGATATGCATAACCTGTAGAAATCATGGAAATGTTTGACTTTGTATCTTTGACAGACATCTCTAATTTATTGATTGTTGCGTGAGCAAAATCAACTGCTCGCTTTCTCATACATCTTAAAGATCTTCGATTTTTTTTTACATCAATTTTGTCTAATTCTAAAAGACATCGAGTTAATTTCTCCGATAATTTCCTGTACTGAAAACTATTTTCAGACCCGGAAAAATGTGCTATTTCGCCATCAACCGTGTTAATAGAACCTTCGATACATTTCATCTCTTGTAAAACAAACGTGCCAGGGACAATACGAATACTCTTTAAAAGAAAAAGGAATTCGTCATTGGTATATGTCTTCCTACCACAACGAAACTTGATATTTTCCCCGTAACGCCATCTTGCAATGTAGGTAGTCTTAAACATGTGCAATGATACCCTATTTTGCAATTTTCGCATTCAACCATTCTGCCTCCATCTACAGTGTCATAATTAAGATCACAAATACAGTGATCACTTGTGGATGCTGTTTTGATAGTATGTGAGGTATAGGGTGCCTTTCGCTTTCTTAACTTTCTCGAAGAGCGAGTTAAATCATCTTCGCTTTTCTTCTCTCTCTCGTCAGAAGAAATACCTATAACGTTGCCCGTTTTATTTCCTTTTAACGAAAGACGTCCTCGTTTCAAAGAGCGATCATTTTGTCGGTCTTCAGTACCTTGGTAACATTTTAGATTTACCACCTCATTTGCTTTCTTTACAGCACTTTTAGACATTTCTTCTGGTTTGGTATCCCGGACATTCCCTCTGTTAGAATTCTATATAATGCTCAAGTATTTTCTGTTCTTAGAGGATTTGGACCATTTCAAATAATGGGCCGCCTGACCATATGGACCCTCCTCGGAATGATCTCCATTGTTAGAGGGATTACAAAATTTTCTCAGCGCCGTTCCAATAGCCAGATAGTCTAATTTGTGATTTTCTTTATTTTCCATTGACCACTCTGTCTCTTCATTTTGCAAACTTGTGAAGATAATGAGTGCAAGAAAGTGAATGATGAAATATCTACAGATACCATCCTTCCGGAATAATACTAACGTAATATACATATAATATTGCATGTACACATGCACATATGAATTCACATCACAAAGTTGACATTGCAAACTTAAAGTAATTAAAGTACAGTAAGTAAAATAGGTTTAATTAAGAATATCATGACTGGCCTCAAATCAAAACTAAATGAATGAAACGATTCTTGCTAAGTGTTGTGTCTCGCTATTATTCCGGGATAACTGGAGTCTAACTAGGCCTAAGTATAGATAAATCAAAGATGTTGTTATGTTGTACCAATAAATTTCTACTTCGTCCGACGAGTTGTAAAGACATTGGGGATATATTTCATCAGACTTGATCGAAAATTGTATATTCTAGTTAAAAATATGTTGTTGTTTTTGTTGTTGCTATTTGTAGATATAAAGAATTAGATTCTAGTACGAATCAACCAACAACGATGGTGGATCTAGCGGTGAATACAATTGCCCTGCGGAGAGTGAGGGATTTCATATTCCTGTGTTTTCAAATTACTTCGTAAAACCAAGTGGCATAATCTCCCAACCTTGAACTTCATATAAAATATACGCTTCTAAAACTTCAGTATTTCAATATGTTGTAATATATGACCTTGAACATAAAACGCTCTAAGATTATTATTTTCTTCGCGGTAGCTCAGTGGCAGAGCGTTCGCTTCGTAACCGGATGTGTTGAGTTCGAGCCCAACTCGTGTCATGGCGGCCAAACCTAAGACGTTGAAATCGGTAATGCTTGCCCTTTCGCTAAACGCTCGACATTAAGAAGTGAGAATCACCTGTCTATCGGATATGACCTAAACGGAGGTCCCGTGTCACGGTAGGCGTTGGCGTGATAAAGAAACCTCATTGTTACAGCCCTGAGCGCTAAGCATAGGTCAATTTTTTTGTGGTACTTCACCAACAGCTGGTGATGTTTAAATATAAGTGAAAGATTATCGACGGGACGTAACACAACCAACCAAACAATCAATCATTTGTCTAGCCTAATAGCACAATAATAAGACAAAAGCCTATTATTATCATTGAATAGATTGTTTTTAAAGGCATAATTACGCGATTTAAGGGTGTAAGGACGCAGAGGAAACGCGTAACAACGCGAATGAAAGAATGACGTAGTAACGCTGATTCGAAAGAAGGAAGGTACGGCTTGTAGTAGCATCCACAAGTCAAAGCACGTCATTACGTAATGTTATGTGACTCTATAGGCCAATCCGAAAACATGAGTTATCTTTCCTTGATCCGGGACGTAGTGCCCTTGCGTAACAGTAGTTTAAGACTTCTGGGTAGTATATTCGAGAAGCGTCATTATCAACAGTGCAAAAGGCCGCAAAGATATTGCTGTATAATTTTAGAGTAATCACGCCAACAAATATTTTAACATTAATAAAAAATCCCAATGTATAGGTTTACTTCATACACGTGAAAATAACCAACTTTGCATGTAAAAATAATAGAAAATTAATGTTGTAAGTAGAGGAGGACCCCCCCCCCCCCGGATAGAATGTTCTATCGTTAAAGTGAAGGGCATGTCCCGAGACGCAGTTAGATTATTCTAACTACTCCCCCCCCCCCCCCATTTTCCAGAATTTTACGTGTTTTATGGCTGAAATTAGTATATATCATATATTGCATACATTTCCTCAGAATATTTAGCCCGTGTTTTAATGCAGTCAGATTTATAATAAAATATCAGAAGTTACTTGTTCAATATCAATGTAGTACATTCAGCGATAAGAGTTCTGCCACGATGTACGTCTAGGTATGTCGGAGCTGACACCTCTGGATTCTGAAAATGTACATCTCCTTGATTGGCGAGTAAAATTTATCCCAGCCTGCACTTTGTAAGTGAGAGGCCACTGATAGATTTCCAGCTGTCTGCCCACAAATTTTACAAGTATAACGATAAAGAAATTCGTCGTCACAAACCATCTTTAAACTGACATTTACACATGCAATGTTTTGAAAATAAAATAACTTATAATTGAACGACCTGAATTTATAGTCGGCAAGAGTGTGTACCTGTAAATAAAGCCATTTTGGGTAAAATATTTGGAGTTTTACTCAAATTATTTTGTAAATTTGTGGCGAAAGGGGGTGGGTGGTGGTCTAAATCTGTCATTGTAATTTCTGTTATGACACAATACGCGCCTACATAGTCAAGTACATTTCAAGGGGGCTAAAACGAATAAAAGAGGGAAGATACAGAGACGTCAAAAGCATTCTATTGGGGGTTAAACTTACCTTCCCCTAGAGAGTACATTTGAGAATATGGCAGCCCACCCCTCCCCCCCTCCCGGGATCACACAGGTCTATGAAAAATAATTCATATCAATCGAGCAATATTGAACAAAAATTAATTTTTAAAATTTATTTGATTTCCTATTTTTCTGCATTTTAATAATATCAGTTGATATTAACAATTCCAGCTTCATGCTGCAGTGTACAAATGATTTGCACACAGGATGAACACGGCCAGGTACTTTGGAGAAAGTTAATCAAACATTGCAATCTGGTTTATTTTTGAAAGAGTCGATTGGTAGTGGTGGAATAATTTCAGCCCTGATAAAACAATGAGAGCATTGATTTCCTAATTAATTGATTTTTTTAAAATTATTTTGGAAAGAAGGGGGGGGGGGGTATGCAAGATCTTTGCAGTGTCGATCCTTGTAAAAACCCGAGCTTTGAGTTGATGAGATGCCATCATCTCTTGAGAATCAGAAGTTCTGTTCTGATTTCATACAAAATAATTATGTCAGTCGTTATATTGGAGACATATGTAAACAAATGAATGTCTGCGTGATTTCCAATTTAATTTTTAACACCCCCCCCCCCCGAAAAATCACACCCGACTCGATCAAGAAATTCGTTTTTGTTTCCATTAACATTTTATTACTCTCTCGTACAAATGAGTTCAACTGTTTTCGATTTTGAACAGCACCTATACTAATATAACTCTTATAATATATGCGAAGTCTGAGTGTGTTACTACCCGGAAGTTGTCATATTCACATTAAATGTAAGAATACAAAGAGAGATAACTCACGTTTTCGGAAAGGCCTATACAAAACGGTGTTTTTTAAGACACGGAAATAGATTAGTTTTACTCTATCAGTAACAAAATCCCTAATAGAGTTCAAGAAAGAATTTCCTTAATTATTCATCAAAAATGTATAATATTGTCTTATACTACTGATCTTTATGTACTCCTCTTTGGAATGAAATACAAGCTTGTTTGCATGGAATACGCCGACATTATCAAAGGTAACAAAATTCGCGCTTTATGTTACACTAGCCACTTGACCTGGAGAAAAGAGTGTAGTAGTCTGTATACAACTTTATTGTCTGCAGGACACCAGATGCTAACTTCTGGCAAAGTTTACAAATTTTGTGTTTACTAGAGGAACTACGGTAATTTTACAAGTACATGATATAGTGAAATAAAATGGTATGAAGTTTATATGAACATATACGGTAATTCCATAATTCATTCATAAAAGTGTATAAAGCATGATAACAATTCCTTATGCATAAACAACCTAACACTTAATGACATCTTATGCATTATAGATAAATGTTAATACTGCATTCCTATTCAAAATGGAAAAATATAGAAAAATACAAATGGCGGGAACATGTGCTTCACATGTGCTTGACCGAAACAAGTAACTTTCATAATTCAAGTAAATAATTGTGTGACCTAACATATAATGATAATAAACATATTAACTGGATCTCAAATAATACCCTTGGTGATATACATAACATACAAGTGTGATAATCTAAAATAATTACCTGGAGAAAAGAGTGTAGTAGTCTGTATACAACTTTATTGTCTGCAGGGCACCAGATTCTAACTTCTGGCGAAAAAGAGTTCAGTGAAACAGTCGATAAAAAGAAAATAGAGTTATCGCTCTTCGCCCATAATAAAATTTGGTACCCCCCGCAATACCACACGTAACACTCTCCCCCCGAACAACAAATGTCGTCCCGACATTTAACAAAAAACACAGAAATCATTTTTCTTTTGACTAGATCAGATTGAGACTAGAACATCAATATTAATGAATGATATCTACTTGCATGCACTTGCAAAAATAAAAGTTTTCCAAGTAGGATACATGAACTATTCAGAACAATACTGTTGTTTACCACTAAATAAATCTCATCATGAGAGTACTACATACCATAAGTATACCTCACAAATCTACATACATTCCATGAATGCAAAATCTAACACATAGCTGGCCAAGCATTTGTGTTCCTTAACGAAATGTTAAGATGGTAAATATAAAGAGTTTTCATACAGTGGTTTTCAACAATGTCAAAAATAAAAATGACTAGCATTTTAATACAAAATCATACCAAACACATTACATCTACTCTGACTCCGACGAAACAACAAATCAACCTTACACCTTACATTTAACTTTGACTAACTCTTAACTTAAAACACCGTCATAACGTATAAATGCTGGCATGAGATGTACATATTTTGACATCATATTAACAAAATAGATAAGATTCATTCCTTAGAGTTTATACATATATTGGGTGTAGATATGTATTGACACTGTTCTGAACTGCACGGATCGTTGGTTCTCCAGGTTTATCATATGTCAGGGTTCTTGGAGGTCGGATGACACGAGCAGGTCGACCGGTAGGTAGATCCCCATCATCATCTGAAACCGAGATAAACTCTTCACTCGAAGGACCTTGCGAGCTCCCAATCAATATTGACGACTGTGAGGAACTTTCTGTGGCAACTGTGGATGTTTCTTGCTGAGTGATTGGCACAAACTCTTTTGCTGTAGGATTTAGTCTAGGATCGCTTCTTGCTGCTTCAGACTGATGCCCCCAACACACCTCATCAGAATCGGAGGAGTCGCTCGACAATTCTTTTGGTGACTGACCATGTGTTATCTTACTTCTTGTTTTGCGCTTCGGTTGTGGTTTTACAACCACAGGTAGGTCATTGCACGGTAATAACAAATTACGATGAAGTCGACGCAGTCGCCCTCTGTTGCCCTCTGCTTGGACTTCATAGACTGGTGAATCTCCTATTCGTCGTAGTACTGTGTGAACTTCAGATTCTCAGTAAGACCTCAGCTTTCCAGGACCACCACGTTCCAATAGATTCCTTACAAGAACACGATCCCCTTTGACTAATGCAGCACTTTGAGGTTTCTTGTCATAGTGATCCTTTGCACGCTGGCTGGCTTTGCTTGCAGTTTTAGCTGCTATTCGATAAGCTTCTTCTAATCTATTTCTCCACTCAGTCACCCAGTCTGATTTCTTCGCTGTTAACTGATCATCAAGTCCAAATATGAGGTATATTGGTAATCTTGGATGACGACCAAATACTAGATAGAAAGGAGAATATCCTGTGCTGTCATTCCTCGTACAATTGTATGCATGGGTCATCTTGTTAAGATGATTCTTCCAATTGCGCTTGTGATCTTTAGGTAGAGTTCTTAACATACCAAGCAGTGTACGGTTCAGTCTCTCTGTTTGACCATTACCTTGGGGATGGTAGGGTGTGGTTCTAGAATGTTTCACCCCAGTTAAGGTCTGTAATCTAGAAAAGAAACTGTTTTCAAACTCCCGACCCTGATCATGGTGCAATATATCAGGAAACCCAATCCGCATGAAGAAATCGTTGAACATTTTCTCGGCAGCAGTGCGTCCAGATTTGTTCCTAGTAGGGTAAGCGGCTGCAAAGCGTGTGAAATGGTTTACCACGACCAGAATATACTCGTATCCGCCACTGCACGATTCCAAATGCAGGAAGTCTATCGATACCATCTCAAAAGGGTAGGTTGTTATTATTGGCTCGAGAGATGCAACCGGCTTAACATTTGGTTTTCGATCCTTGATACATGGACACCTTTTTTGTATAAACTCTGCTATATCAGATGCCATCCGCGGCCAATAAAATCGCTCCTGGGCAAGTGCGACAACCCTGTCAGTTCCTAAATGCCCCACCTTAGCGTGGAGTTCATCATACACATAATCCCTATACCTAGGTGGGAGGACAACTTGATGTTTGATCTAGTCAGTGGGTAATTTAACACGGCGCTTTAGAAGTCCCTGATCATCAACGTAGAGTTTCTTCCAGCTCCGTAACAGTTGTTTTTCTTGAGCAGAGAAGGATTTCTTTTCTCTTGCACTAGGTTGTTTCCCTTTTGTTACTAGCTTAATCACCAATGAAATAGTTTCATCCTTTTCTTGTGCTGCTAGCAGAGCTTCATGGCTGACCTTGACATCATCAGGTACATTAGAAGTGGATTCTGGTGTTGGACATACAGGTGAAACAAATCCTTGCAGTTTGTTACTGGTACGAGCTTCCACCATTTTAACTGTAGCCTCTACTTCATCCTTTGTAGACTCCATGGTACACTCAGATTGTAGGGTGGTAAAATCTAGAGACATACGGCTCAGTCCATCTGCATCCCTATTCCTTGGCCCTGGTTTATACTTCACAGAAAAATTGAAGTCTGCTAGTTCACTAATCCACCGAATTCGAGTGGCATCTAGCCTAGGTGTGGTGAGAACATAGCACAATGGATTGTTATCACTGTACACTGTGAAGTGTGGAGCATAATACAGATAGTCACGAAAACGATCGGCTATCGCCCACTTCATGGCCAAAAACTCTAGTTTTCCTGAGTGCATGTGGTAGTTTTTCTCCGCTGGTGACAGTGTTCTTGAAGCGTAAGCAACCACTCGAGGTATCCCTTGGTCATCCCTCTGGTAGAGTATGGCCCCTAATCCTTCTCCTGATGTATCCACATGTAGATCAAATGGTTTGTCAAAAAGTGGATAAACCATGACAGGTGGGTTTGTAAGAGCATCCACAAGGTCACTCAATGCCTCTTGGTGGGCTCTCGTCCAGCTGATCTTCACCTGGGAAGATACTTGTCCATTCTTCATCTTTACCCTCGACTTTCCTCTGCCTGCAAGAGGATTCTTGATTTTTGAATTCTTTACTAAGTCATAAAGTAGTCGGGCACGACGTGCAAAGTCTGGTATATACTTCCGATAGAACCCTAGGAATCCAAGAAGTTTTCTCATATCTCCAATACAAGTCGGTTTCCTCTCTTTTAGCATCAAGACTGCTCTTTTGTCCTCTGGGTCCATAGTATAGCCCTCACCAGTAGCTAAATGACCCAAGTACCTCACCTCCTGCTTAAACAGATAACACTTGGAAGGTTTCAGTTTTACCCTTCTCTCTCTAGGAAAAGCTGGAAAACCTGTTCTAAATGTGACAAGTGCTGCTCAATCGTGGATGAGTAAACTAGAGTGTCTTCCAGATAAGGCAAGCAAAACCGATCCCTTATCCCCTCTAGGCGGTCATTCATGAAGGTTTGAAAAGCAGCTGGAGCGCCAGATAAACCGAAAGGAATTCGCTCCCACTCATAGAGTCCCCAAGGTGTTATGAAGGCTGTAAACTTTTTACTATCTTCTGACATCACTCCTTGATGATATGCCTTTCCTTGGTCAAGTAGGGAAAACCACTTGCTGCCCCCGAGACTATCAAGTGCATCCTGGATTTTCGGTAAGGGTCTACTATCAGCCACTGACTTTTGGTTTATCTTTCGGTAGTCTACACAGAGACGAAGGTTGCCGTCCTTTTTCCGCACGCACACCAAGGGGCTGACAAATGCAGATTTTGACTTGCGAATGAAGCCTTTGGACAGCAGATCCTGTATGTAATCCTTCACCTCACTATACAATGCATTTGGAATGGATCTATAGGTCTGTCGCACTGGGCTGGGGTCTTGCATGCTAATGTCCATCTTCAAATCCGGAGCAAATCCAATGTCCGCCTCATCACACGAGAAAATATCCGAATACTCATATAATAGCTGCTTCACTTTTATTAGGTCTTCTGCACTGAGCTTGTCTGTAGGTAGAAGAACAGGTGGATTCCACTTTTCTGTGTCAGTGTTTAGTGTTTGTGTTCTTACTGGTTCCAACGTCACTGAGTTCATGCTGACAACGGAAGACACGGTCTCCAAAGTGCCTAGATGAGTATTCTTCTTCAGAATCACAACAGAGTTTGTACAGTTTTGGACAGGAATCCTAACGAAACTCAAAGAATGTTTATTTTCACTCACAGTTAGCAGTGTTTCGGTTATAATTAACCCATTGTCCTCAAAAACTGCCGGAGTAAACAATCCCTTCCACTGCCCTCCATGGTTCCGACCAATTCTGGAACAGGCACGTATGATCACAGAACTCTGGGGCGGAATTTCCTGTGTTGACGATCCACTATATACATTATATACCGTCTCTGTCTCCTGCAACATCTGAGATATCATGTTAACCGTCTTTGGGCTGATTCCCGGTAGTGCACCAGTAAGGGCGTTGTTTAGGCATTCATCTGAATTGATGTAATGACGAATGACGTTGTAACCAATGATTGGCCTAACTAATGATGGTGAGCTGGATACTAGGAAGGGAACCCTTAGGGAGGTGGTACCATGTCCTAGCTGGAACTCCAGATCTGTCCACCCCTCAAATGGAACTTCATCATTGCTAGCAGATGTAAGAATCAAATCACTGGACACTAGATCACTTACAGGGCGCACATCAGAGCTTGGACACTGGGCCTGGAGAAACTGACTAGAAATAATGGACACTTGGGCTCCTGTGTCCCATAATGCTTGTATGGGTACTTTATTTAGATAGCAAGTCACAATACATTTATCACCAATAAGTTTAACCAGTCTTAACTTTACACTAGGAGATATTGTTTCTACTTCACTTTTTGGCATCTCAAAGTCAGAATGAATGGCGTTCACAACACAGTGGGAGCTTCCAAACTGCGGAGTCACTGCCGGCTCCCTCGACGTGACCCCATCCCATTTCCCGACCTTTTCCTCTGTTTGCAGCCTGCTTTGAAGTGCTCCTCACTGCCACACACCCAGCAATGTGTGCATGATGATGCTGTGTTTAATTGCCTACACTTCTCACAACCCAACTGAAATCTGCGAGGAGCATCTGTATCTGATGGACTCTTAAAAGGCGTAGAATTTTGTTTCCTGATCTCTGCGATTTCTGCACGTAGTTCCTGAAGTTCCATCCAAAGAATACCCTCTCTGACATCCTTCTGTTTCTGTTCCTTCTTTGGAAGATTTTGAGCCTCCTCTGTGACAGAGTTAACCTTTGCTTTGGTTAATCGTCCCTTCCTCTCCTTTTCCCTGGCGACGATTGTGCTGAATTGCTGAATAAGTTCATCATCTTCAACTTTAGAGTCTAAAATTGGTTTCACTTCACGTCGTAGTGTCTCATCATTGAGTCCTATATACAAAGTGTGTAGGAACACGGGTGTAACGAGCTTATCATCATAATGAACCTCAGCCCCTTCTTCTTTCGATACAAACAAGATTTTTTGTTTCAGGCTTAAAAGTTTTAACAGAAAATATTGAGGTTCATCTTTCCCCTGTGTTGAATTTGTCAGGTGGGTATAGAGCTCAGTTGCAGATCTCTCCTCATAGTGGGACCGGAGAATCTTCCGCAGTGATGACAACGACAACTTTTCACGTCCCTCCAAATAACTTCTCAAAGGTAGAGTTGGTGAGATAGGTCGGGTGACCCCATCAATTATGTCTGCTTCACTGTACGATTTGCGAAGTCCGGCTTCAATTTGTCGAACTAGGCTTACAAATGAAAGTCTATTTGGGCGGTCTGAAATCTTACCACTTAATTTGAAGTCTTTATGACACAAGGGTGGATGTTGGTTCTTGGTGTCACTTGGTTTCGGTTCTGGAGCCTTTTCTGCCTTATCTGTCTTAACTATTATTTTCTTTGCTGTCAATGCATCATTCAGTAGTAATAAAGCAGTCGTGTTGCCGTCATCACTACTGTCCTCCTTATCCAGCCATGTCAAGATGGCTTTCACTGCCAGGGCCTTGTCTGCCTTGTTTGGCTCTGTGATGATCTTGTTGTCTTTTAAGATACCCTGAAGAGTCTCAACTGGTGCTTGGTACAGCTTGGACAAGACCTCAAACTCCAACTCTTGCTTTTCTCCCATGGGTATGGAAAATCCCGGACGAGCCCCCAAATGTTACACTAGCCACTTGACCTGGAGAAAAGAGTGTAGTAGTCTATATACAACTTTATTGTCTGCAGAGCACCAGATTCTAACTTCTGGCAAAGTTTACAAATTTTGTGTTTACTAGAGGAACTACGGTAATTTTACAAGTACATGATATAGTGAAATAAAATGGTATGAAGTTTATATGAACATATACGGTAATTCCATAATTCATTCATAAAAGTGTATAAAGCATGATAACAATTCCTTATGCATAAACAACCTAACACTTAATGACATCTTATGCATTATAGATAAATGTTAATACTGCATTCCTATTCAAAATGGAAAAATATAGAAAAATACAAATGGCGGGAACATGTGCTTCACATGTGCTTGACCGAAACAAGTAACTTTCATAATTCAAGTAAATAATTGTGTGACCTAACATATAATGATAATAAACATATTAACTGGATCTCAAATAATACCCTTGGTGATATACATAGCATACAAGTGTGATAATCTAAAATAATTACCTGGAGAAAAGAGTGTAGTATTCTTGTGCTGTTGTAAGCTTTTATTTCACAAACCTCTCGGAAGAGGGTAAAAAACTACAAACAAAACAAGGTACAGTGTTACAAAGGCAAAAAGAAAGTAAACATAGTAACCGTTACAGGTTATAAACAATTTGAAATACAGTTATTGACTGGACTAGAAAAACATCATTGACTAGTTTACGTAAAAAATACTGATACAGAATAAAGATGAAAAATTACGACAATTCTAGTCCTCCATAATTTTGTACACACGAGACATGTAAACAAAGCTAAACTTCACAACAGATAAACGTTTTCTGGCCCTAACGTTTAGCATAAATGATCAGTAGATACAAATACAACTAAAAGAAACATAATTATGTAAAACTTACTCCATGAGAGGGCAAGACATCGGAAAACAACAAAGAAATTCTGTGCCGCGAAAGTGCGGGAATACACAGAGCGAGACTACAACGAAAAAACAGAACGTCCGGAAACGAAATCTCCGGACACTACAAGTTTGTATGCAGGTTGCATCACTCTATTTATGTGGAGGTTCACGTCGAATCATGGCCGAAAGAAAATAATTCCTGGAACTTTGCATGTTTTATGGGACTTTCCTTATGAGGTAGGCTCTCCAATTTTTTATGAGATGTAAATTCAAGTATTGTGTTTGAAATTTTGTGAGTAAAAACCATGAAAGAAGGATTTAAATATTTTTTTGAATTTTTGTTGTAGAGGTGGGTGATTTGGCTTTTGACCAGCTGATTTTGCACGTGCTTGACTTCGATGTAAACAAACTCTCACGCCTTGCTGGATGGGTATGTATTTTTTGGTATGAAAATGCTCATTAAGAACTGTACTACATGATGTGAAAGTACAACTTCTGAAAAGTTTACTTTAAGGCAGCAGGGTCAGGTCAAAGGTGAGTAATTTTGGTAAGAACATATAGTCAAAATTAATAGAGTGGTGCAACCTGCAGCGAGGCAATCCGGGAGGTAAATGTTTACATATACACGTGTTTGGTGTACTTTTTTAAATCGAGATGGGGAGTCTGGGTAATTACATAGACATATTTAAAAAAAACAATGGATGCCACGTGGCGAGAAGAGAAATTAGCAGTTTTATTAGAGAAGGTAGATAGGGGTAGGGTCAATGGGTTGGGGTGTAATTTTTATGATGTTAACTTGGCTACAAACAGACGGGGTAGGGGGAATATCTATGGCAGAGTTAAAATAACATTTCCAGAGGGTACACGTAAAGTTTTATTGGCACACAGGCTCATGTACATGTTACATACAAATGCATTACACATTCCACATAATAAATATGTATCACACATATGTCACAACAGTCTTTGCATTAATCCACTTCATTTAAGTTTAGAAGCACCACACATAAATAACGAAAGGCAAACATGTATACATTTAGTACCTAAAGTCTGTCTGAAGCACCCGGGATATCCAGATTGTCTTTTTGAAAGTTAAATCGAGGTAAGTCAAATTTCACTCTACACTATTTTTTTTCCTGCTTACTGTAGGAGTGTTCGTTACTTGTCCTTGGGCTACACTGTGGTAAGGGGGGTCACTCATGCCCTTCAGATACCCTGTTTGAGTCTCGGTCCCTCTCTGGAATTATAGATTGAATTTTTCTCTCACAAGGACTTGTCTCCTGGTACGATAGGTCTTAGATCTTTTCCTCTGTTTGCTGTGTTCGTACAACTCTTGCTTTCTTTTCAGTTGCCGCATAAGACGAGTGCCTTCAGGAATTGATGAACCGAGTGCAGCACACTTGAGGGCAGTCGATTTTCCGGGTCCATGGTTCATCCGGTGTATATAGGAGAAGATCTGAGGCTCAAAGTTCCGAGAACAGGTAACATTCTTTGGGTTGGATTTTGAATACCCGCGATGTAGTCCCTCAGACTTCTGACTGTTGGTCCCATATCTGGTGGCTATGAGTGTTGTCCGGCTGAATCGGAAGTTGATGAGCTGGCGTAAGGTTTCCTCATCGTCATCAGTCGGGTTCAGTGTTCTTGCATGGGTTGGGAGGTAGTCTTTGGCCCAGTGTCTTTCGGGTGTGCCGCCACAGACGAAAGAGTGTTCGGCACAGGTCTTGCCACATCTGCCCGAGTAGCAGTGTATTATGGCATCCGTGGCATAACTCAGGGTGTTGACCAGCTTTCCTGCGTCACCTCGGAACTTCTTGACTGCTACGTCGTATTCTGCAGTGCATCTCTTCATGAAGTCCACCGAGAATTTTCTTTTGACGGCCAGTTTTTGGGCAGCTGTACGTCCAGGAAACATTTCCTCGCGAACTTGGCATTGTCAATTGCTTTTTTCTGGGACTGGGCTAGATGACGGGTGTCCCTCAAGGATTCTACCGCTTGACCAGACTCGGCCATGGCCCTCTCGACGCCCCGGAAAGCAGCACTATCCCCGTCTGTGGTGAAGTGGCTGATTAGTGTGGCCTCTTGATCGTTGAGAAATTCCCGTCAGATTTCCTCTGTTGCCTTGTCCTCCCTCCCTATGGGATCCTGTAGTTGTAGGTTGGCTGTGCATTTTCCAGGGTGTTCCGGGCATGGGATTCCCTGTGATCTTCTCTTACAGAGCTTGTTTTTGGTGATGCAGCCAATAATTTTTTTCTCTTCCGTTACATTTTCAGACATGGTATATGTTGCCTGGGTTGCTGGCTGAAAAGGATTTCTGTCTCGAGACCAGTACAGAGGATTATTGTACCGCCCATCACCTTCCACAGGTATTGGTGTCTCCCGTGGGAACCCACAGTTCTCGATGAGGTCTTTGAGGTGAGCCCTTTCTCTTCGTAAGTCCTCCTGAACCATTTCCACAATCATGGGCCCAACCTTGTTTGCATTTTGTTGTAAACAATTGGCTGAGGGTGCTGGACAGTTGAGGGCATGGAAAATTTCCTGCAGTCCAGTTCCCATGATGGGATTGTCCAGGAGGGCTACCCACACAGATAGGTTTGGCTTTGCTGGCTTGGGTCCACGTTTTCCGGTGTCGACTTCCTCGGAGAGTTTGGTACTCTGGCTGTGGTAAGTGCAGTACTTGCACTTTAGGCTCTCTACCCAGCAGACTCCCTTTTGTTGTTCAGCTGGGTAGTCAAATTGAAGGTTGGTTGGGCAGTTTGGGCTCTCTAGTTTGTGCTGGTGGTAAGCTAAGTTGAACATTTCACACAGTTTTCCCATGTGAAAAAGTCTGTATGTGTTCTTCTCGTTGTCGGGGATGCAGGGAGTTTTGGTCTCGTCACAGGTGCCCCTTGGCCGAGTTGCATGATGGTGCTTAAAGGCTGCCTACTGTCTGCATGGTCTTGTAATATGCATGCTCCCGTTTTACTGACTTCCTCCAGAGTCTGTTTCCTGGTGTATTTAATCTCTTTTCCCCTTCTCTCCCATCCTCCATGGGCTGACCCCCTGCGGCGGCCATCTTTTACTCTGAAATATCCACTTTTTGCCTTACTTTTTCCCTTCATTTTTACCAATTTTTGACTGTAATGCTAGTTTTGTCTTTCTCTTTCTGTTATCTGAAGTATAATGATTGAGTTTGATGTTTGAATGCTTAACATCTCCCAAAGTGACAATATGTATTATCTTGTTTCTACAGGACCCCCCTTGACAGCTCGACTTGACCATGTCCAGGAAAATCAGAATGCCTTGCTGGGTGCAGTGAGTAATGTTCTCCATCTTCCCATTACAATTAAAGATAAGATAATTCTACATGATACCAACTATATTTCAAAGGAATTGAACAACACATTAATTAAATTTGATAAGTTTAATCAAGAACATCATCACATTTCAATTGCAATTTTACACATCAAATCTCAATAAAATATAAGTATACCACACAAAATCACCAACAATTTTCCTATATACAAGGTAAGGCCTTCCACAACAATATACAAAAAAATCACTGTCATCCATTACAAACAAATAGGCGAAAAATCCAAATTTCACACACACACACATTTTCTATCAGAATTGCTCAAAATGGACTCAATTTCATCCAAACACACCTCATTTACCCAAGGCCTGTTTCACTTCATAAAGATCAGAAATAAAAAAAAAAATGAATGTACAGTCACACACACATATCATTCAACTTCTTTTTTATGAAGTTTATTGAAATTTAAAGAAACCATATTTTTATTGCAGGTTGCATCACTCTATTTATGTGGAGGTTCACGTCGAATCATGGCCGAAAGAAAATAATTCCTGGAACTTTGCATGTTTTATGGGACTATCCTTATGAGGTAGGCTCTCCAATTTTTTATGAGATGTAAATTCAAGTATTGTGTTTGAAATTTTGTGAGTAAAAACCATGAAAGAAGGATTTAAATATTTTTTTGAATTTTTGTTGTAGAGGTGGGTGATTTGGCTTTTGACCAGCTGATTTTGCACGTGCTTGACTTCGATGTAAACAAACTCTCACGCCTTGCTGGATGGGTATGTATTTTTTGGTATGAAAATGCTCATTAAGAACTGTACTACATGATGTGAAAGTACAACTTCTGAAAAGTTTACTTTAAGGCAGCAGGGTCAGGTCAAAGGTGAGTAATTTTGGTAAGAACATATAGGCAAAATTAATAGAGTGGTGCAACCTGCAACTTTATTGTCTGCAGGGAACCAGATTCTAACTTCTAGCGAAAAAGAGTTCAGTGAAACAGTCGATAAAAAGAAAATAGAGTTATCGCTCTTCACCCATAATAAAATTTGGTACCCCTCCGCAATACCACACGAAACATTTATTTATCGGCAGTTTTTTTTTCTAAACAAGCAAGGTGCATGAAACTCTTACTTGTTACAAACAGACTCCCGAGAATCTGTAGAAGAAAATGATTATAAACTTTTTATTACAGATACAAAATTCATCATGTTGATAAACTGCATGAAGAAGGTAGTTTTCAGCCGAATTTTTCACACTTTTCTCCGAGAGGTTACAGTGTCAAATACATTCAGTATTTTATCCACTTTAATTTGATATATAGGTTTCCCAAGTAAACAACAGCGCTAACGAGCGCTTTCAGAAATAAAATCATGCATATTTTAGTTCACCAGTAGAAATGACGTCGCTTATGAAGCTGACAAAACCTCCAGCTCGGAGTTTTGTTTACTGTAACCAATGGAAATACTTACGGGGGACAACTCTTTCAAGCTTCAAATTGGGGTACCCAATGGGGATTTAAAAAATAAAAATCTGAGACGTATTTAAATGTTTATATATTTTTTGACAAAACTCACCCTGATACTGTCACTAATGTAAAAATCTAAGGTTTGTTTTTCATTACCAAGTTTACAGTAAAGAATAGTGTTATCAGAAAATAAAATGAAATAAAAATAATAAAATTACCTGTACATATTTTTTTTTAAATGCATAAATGAATGATGAGTAAAAATACATATATTTATAAATATAGATAGATAAATGAATGAATAATGAACGTGAATAAATAAGTACTAAATAAAAAATACACAGAAAGTCAGTGAAATACACAAGTATATTTTTAATTTATTATGTGTATTAAATATAATCACTGCATATTTCATGTGAAATCTTTTGAGATTAAATCTTGCACATGTACATATGATTTTTTTTTTATTTCAAAGAGTAAATATTGTCACTGTACACAATTATATAAAAAGATAAAATCATGTTTCACTTTTAAAACTAAAACGACTTGTATATGTATACTTATATTTATTCTTCGTTTGGTTTTTGTTGTTGTTGTTGTTTTCTTTTTTTTTTTTTTTTTTTTTTTTGGAGGCAGTATTATTCTATATATCTTATGGTCATTTTCCTTGATTTGATTTATGATTTAATTGGTACGTATTTCATTACATATATAATGTACAATAGGTTTGAGTACTATTTCTGACGACTTATGAGGTTCTGATTTCCTTCTATGAGCTTTTTGTGATATGCCTTGTACTACCCCCAATTTTGAATTATGATGTGATTAACTCGAAAGATAGCATCGCACATTTAAAACTACCCCGTGGATAGAACATCACAAGGATTGTAACCTAACGGTAATTTTTTTTTTAATATTTAGAATAAATCTATAATTAAAGGAAGTATCATTTTTCAAAGTCCAGTAGGGGGATGGAGGGGGTGGGTGGGGGTGGGGTGGTAAGGATAGCTTGTCGGAGTTGTCTAAAATTCTTGAAAAGCAGAAATAAATACATAAATAATAATTAAAAAAACCACCAAATTATTTTCGCAAAACTTTCAAAATCCTAAATTTTTCAGATCTTCGGATGAGACTGCAAAAACCGAGGCCCCGTGTCACCGCAGGTGTGGCACGATAAAGATCCCTCCCTGCTCTAAGGCCATAAGCGCCGAGCATAGACCTAAATTTTGCAGCCCCTCACCGACAATGGTGATTTTTTTTGTCTAGGCTTCGATTTCCATTTTTAAAATTGGGGAGGGGGAGGTCGTTCATCCATCATTAATATATTGATTCAATATTCATAATTTCAATCTTACATTCTTCAATTGTCAGTTGAGGGGGAAGGGGATTCATATATTTTTTATTTGCTTTCCGTTATTTCTATACGTGTAAAGTTACCGGTAGTTATTTTCAAATGCAAAATTAGTTATATCGGTAAATTGCCACCCTCCACTTTTTTTTTTATAAAAGTAATGCATAGCAAGAATGTAAGCTTGCACTGATGGATTGAAACCATGTCATGGAAATGGAAAGCTACCCCCCCCCCCCAAACATTCTTTAAAAATTAATCGATTGATTGATTGTATATTGTTTAACGTGTCCCTCTCGAGAATATTTCACTCATACGGAGACGTCACCACTGCCGGTGAAGGGCTGTAAAATTTAGGCCAATGCTTGGCGCTTATGGCCATTGAGCAGGGATGGATCTTTATCGTGCCACACCTGCTGTGACATGGGACTTCGGTATTTGCAGCCTCACCCCAAGGACCGCCCCATTTAGTCGCCTTTTACGACAAGCAAGGGGGTACTGAAGACCTATTCTAACCCGGATCGTGCCAATACCTTATTTTGGTGTCAAAGCTTAAGCCTTTTGATCTTGACCTTGAATAATTCAGGGGTTTAACCTAGAGTTGGGTACCGCAGAAAATAAAGGTACCGCGGTGTACCGTGGGATTTGCAAAATACCGCGGTACATACCACGGTATACCGCAGATTTAATCTTTTAATTTATGATTCAATTTTAGTGGATTTTAGTTGTGATTTATTGTACATAATGAGCTGTTAGTAGTTTATTGATTGTACATTGCATTTAATTTATTCAAATATAAACGATAAGCAAAATATCGTATTTAAATCTTAAACCAGTTAACAGAACAAAAGTCTAATCCAAACATAGAAGTATATCGTACATACAGTATTGCAGTGTCTCTGTATCATGACTAGAATCGACTGTGACTAGACTACTGACTGGAACGACTATCAAAATAATTAATAGGTGGAAACCTGTGGATTTTATTTGACACGATCTCAAAGTCTAGAAGTTCGTAGAGTCGCGAATGACGGAAACTTCTACATGTAGAATACGCCTGTCCACTTCTCTAAAGAGAATAACGAGAACATGTGTGCACGAACGTGTTCTTGTTCTTCGACCACAATTCCTACATTATTGCACCTCAAACCCATTAATTCGGCGTTCAGAATCGGCAGGATTTTGTACTCGCACGACGAACGGTGGTTTCAAACGCACAAGTCTGCATCTGCCATTTATTTTTTTTTTACTTGGGGTTTGCCTAATAGGCGGAAATGGTATTCGACCCGCATAAACCAAACAACATAAAAACAATTTTTATAATCTACCTTATATATTAAAATAATAAATTAATGACATGTTTTCTATTGTTTTTTTCTTTAATTGTGTACAGTTATTAGACTTACCTTTCATTGCATCACAAAGAGGGAACAATGTAAATAAAGTGAGTCACTGCGTACACAAATTTCTTTAATTATTTTTTCTTGTTTCAATTTTATATTTTTGTTAAGAGTTATCAGACTTGAATATACCGGTAATTCCTACATTCTTGCACCTCAAACCCATTAACTCGGCGTTCAGAATCGGCAAGATTTTGTACTCGCACGACGAACGGTGGTTTCGAACGCACAAGTCTGCATCTGCCATTATATTTTTTTTACTTGGGGTTTGCCTAATAGACGGAAATGGTATTCGACCCGCATAAACCAAACAACATAAAAATAATTTTTATAATCTACCTTATATATTAAAATAATAACTTAATGAAATGTTTTCTATTGTTTTTCTTTATTTTTTATTTGTTTTCATATCATTAATAATCAAATTATCGTGTTTTACACTTCGTATGTTTTATCGATTGTGTACAGTTATTAGACTTACCTTTCATTGCATCACAACGAGGGAACGATGTAAATAAAGTGAGTCACTGCTGTAAACAAATTCCTTTAATTATTTTTTCTTGTTTCAATTTTATATTTTTGTTAAGAGTTATCAGACTTGAATATACCGGTATTTCGCCTCGTGTACTGCGGTACATACCGGTACCAGAAAAATACCGGTACACCGGTATACCGGCAATAACGCGCACCTCTAGTTTAACCTACTTTTAAGAAAACTGAACCTATCTTACCTTATGAACTATATAAGATAGTGCTTTCACAATATGCATATAAATTACCTTTGATAGAGACTTCAATTTTATGCATGATATTTGACCTTGGAGTTTGACCCAAATTTCAAAACTTCAGTGTTACTCAATTGTAGCTTTCAGGGCTCTCATACATTCCTTGTAACATTTTTTTTTCGGTATCAAAGTTTCTAAGTTTGTGACCTTAACCATGGATTTTGAACTACTTTTAAGAAAACCTAACCTATCAAATACCGCCTGTGCTTTCATAATACAGTACACTTATATAAATTCTTTATGGTAAAACCGTTAATTTATTACTATGATGTTTGACCTCGGTATGTTTGTTTGACGTCCCTTTGAGAATTTTTCACTCATTGAGACGTCACAAGCTGTAGGTTTGGACCTATGCTTTATCAGCACTCAGAGCCGAAGCAGTGGGGGTTCTTTAATGTGCCAACGCCTGCCACGACGCGGGACCTCTGTTTTTAATTAACATGTACTGTTTAGTTATACAATACTTAATAAATTATGTCTACAATGTGCGAAATAAACTCATGACCGAATACTTATCATTTCCATTAGTGGAACTCTTCAAATTAATGGCGCGTAAAGTCGTGCTACCGGGACAACATACGTAAACATTACTTGGGCATTCATAATATAAATTATGGTATCGGATACATATTATATATAACCGACTGCAAACCACAACACTCATTAAAATTCTAAAGTCAAATTTAGGAATTGGTTATTCTTACAAGAAAACAGGCTAACTTATTAAACTATGTGAGGGAGTGCAGGTACTAAATCTGCCAAATCTGACCGATATAAAGCTACAATTGCAAGAAGAACTGTGAAGGGAAACCCCTATATGCATATCCAACACAAGAACTTTTCTTGTAATCAATGTGATTAATGTGTTTTTAAAAGTTATTCTGTCAGACTATGAAGACATTCTATTTTATCATACAATTAGGACAGGTTCATATGGCATGGACTTGGTAATCGTACACGAACACCCCCCCCCCCCCTCAATTTCCATATTTTAGAACAAGTTATATATATGCCAAACATTTTTAAAGACGTTTATAACATTAATTAACACAACTAATGCGTTTCCAAACTGCATTTAAGCTATTTTGAAAATTACAAAATATTGATGGATTTAGGACAGAGAACATCATTGTTTGGAATTTTTAAAATAGGTGTTGCGGAGTTTAAAAACATGTAATATTTTTAATACGATTGTGTTAGAATATTTGAAAAATGCAGTTTGACCAATGGTTATTTTATTTCAAAATACACCATGTATTTTAACTCTTAAAAAAAGGGGGGGATATAACCGTTTCGTTTATGTCCCAGTGATCTCGCACTTGCTCGCGAGACTTGTGCATGTTCTTACCAATGACGCACAAGAGTCATCAAAGCGCGATAACTCTAACGAGCTGGTAATGAGAAGTATGGTAAGCAATTTGTTTACGCTCTGTTTTCTATAAAATACTTTATATAAATTAGTGAAACGTTAGCGTAACGCACCGTGTCGTGAACATCGTGTCATTAGATTACGATTATCTATTCATTCTAAAAGTATGAAAGTTTCAATCATTACTAGATGTTTAAACAATTAATAGTCCATGTAATATGTATAGATTTTTATTGAAATATAGATGCATTGGTCATTGATTTCAAACACATATTTTGTAGAAAAGTGGTCACAAACAACTTCACAACCATGATATTTCGCAATATATTTTTAGTAACAACATACGACCTGTTATCCCCAAAATGCGATTTTCTTAATTTACATTCGATATGCTTCAAAATGATATATGATGCAAATGGTAAATATCTTATATAAAATTTGACTAGTGGATGCTACTTGTAGATTGAGAGCATTATATTACATTTGAACAATAGCATATTAGGCATAATTCGATCCGCGGACTTTACGATAGTATTTATTCTGTAGATGTGACTTTTAAAAACGGAATAAATAACATGATTAGTTCACATGTGTAAAAATATAAAAGTATTAGTAACTAGTTAGTCCGTGTACCGACTGTCTATAATTATATATCTTTATACATATAATCATGATAACGATATTGTTAAGTACGCGGATCGAATAACATGATTATGCCAAAAGTTACCTGTAGGTGTTCAATAAGTTGACAATTACAGTCAATTAGTATTAGTAAAGGACAAAAAAAAAATGTGCATAATATTGTTAAACCTTAATAATTGCTGGCGCATTTGTCCAGCGCTTCAAAATGGTCAGTAATTGTCACCTTATTGGACGGTGCCAGGTAAATTACACAACGCGTTAGATATGTAGACTAAAAACATGAGAAAGACGACGAAATTGCTAAACAGAAACAAATACAATTATAAATTTCTCTATTGGAGAATAACTGATATACCTAAACGATAATTTTCTCTTAGCATATTCATCTGCTCCTTTTGAGGTCAGATCATATTAGTTATCTTCACCTTTCATTACGGGAGGCAATGCCCTAAAAATGCCCTAAAATGTCCCGTGGTCACCTAAGTGGCAAAAGTCCTATTTAGGCGTAAGGGGCCGTACCTAGACCCTTATCGCAGCTATTTAAATAGAGTATATATATTTGGCGCCTCCGTGCCCCGAATCGATGCTTATAATTACCTTTTTGAGGTCAGATCCTGTTAAGGAGGTCGCTGCAATAGAATGTCCTGTGGTCACCTAAGTGGCACAAGTCCAAGTTTAGATGTAAATTGCCGTACCTAGACCCCTATCACTTATAGTTAAATATGGTATATTTGGCGCCCCTGTGCCCCGAATCGGTGCCTATACTTACCCTGTTGAGGTCAGATCCTATTAGGGGGATCAATTCCTAGTTTAGGCGCTAGGCGCCGTACTTAGACCCCTTATCGAATATAGTTAAATAGTGAAAATAGGGTATATTTGGCGACCCCGTGCCCCAAATTGGTGCCTATACTTACCCTTTTGAGGTCAGATCCTATTAGGGGGTCAATGCCCTAAACTGTCATGTTGTCACCTAAGTGGCACAAGTCCTAGTGTAGGCGCTAGGTGCCGTATATTGAGAGTACTTTTTTGTCGGGTTCGTTATACGTACATTTTCTAAGCGATAACTTTTATGAAAAATCCTCATTGGCTGCTAGCTTGACTTGGCTACACGTCATTCTTAACAGGAAGTTTTGCATATGACTCCCGTTGAGGGCTCTGCGAAAACAGGAAAAGAAGTCAGCGGTCTCTCTATTATTTGTCTGTGCTTCCACAAGAAAGTAATGTTTACTATAGGATATAAATCTTCAAAACAGGAAGAGTTTCGTGAACATGATAACTGTTTTGTTGAAGAAAGACAAATTCTGTGATTAACTCTTATCGCGATTACACAGCCACATTACACACGTAATGTATGTTGTCTGTGCAGCTCTGTATACAGCAAGTACACATGACATGTCAGTTTTATGTGTCATTTCCTCTTTTCCCAAAACGTTGATTGGCATTAATCAATCATTCATAATAAAGACAATAATGAGAATCATATAGTAATAATGGAAAATGGGGTTTGATTATAGCTAGTCATGTACATATATATATATTGTGAGGTTTTGGGAAATACAGATCTGATGTAACATGCATTATCATCTAATCGTAATAAATATATAATCAGAAATTATTTCTTGAACTCCCCATTACATGTACACGAACCTTCTTTCCGAAATAGTTGAACGCTTTCTAAAGAAATGTTATATTTCTATAAACTGCTATATATATATATATATATATATATATATATATATATATATATACACACACACACATATATATATATATATATATATATATATATATATATATATATATATATGTGTGTGTGTGTATTTTCGAGTACAATTTAGAGAGTTCATATATACAATATTAATTTAATTTGTTGGTATTTCTAATGTTATATCCATGTTTGAACACATCTGATGAAAAGCGCATAAAATTATTAGAATCTGTTATCATGAATGGACAAATTTTACGGGCCTCCACAGGGCGGTCGGTATGGATACGCAAGTTGTAAGTAAAGCTCTGTGCCTTTCTACTGCGCTATTTTAACAGATCGGTTGTGAAATAGAAGTGTTTCTTAGCAAAGGATTTGTTCATGTATTAAGACAAATTTATCAGTAAGAACAAAATAAAGAAAGGAAACGTTTCCTGATAACCATGGTAACATAAAGTCTGAACTGCGGAACAAAGGGCATTATGTAAAAAGAAAGATTGTATGTACCATAATTTTACGTACCTTTTATATTCTCATTGGGATTCATTTTCAATGTTTTGAAATAATGAATGTACAATGTATTATTATTATTATCTGAAACATGTTTACTTCGAATTTTTAGATGAAACAAATGGTTTGAGAGCGTTCTTTTGACACTTGCGTCATTTCGTTTTTTCGTTTGTATATATTGATCACTAGGGCACCTGCAAAACTGCGAAACAAAATCGAAACGAGCCTAGGCCTAAGTAGGAACGAAACGAAACTAACCTAAGCCAGGGATAGTTCCAGGCAATATCTCCAGGGGACCCAATATATTTTAGGTTAAGACTCAAATTTTCCAAGGGGGGGGGGGGGTTCCACCATTTTTTGGGTGCAAATTTATGGTAAAAAATTGAAAATTCTAAAATTACATGGGTGGATGGGTACTGCGCAAAATATTTTAATACAAAATGGACGAAATATCACCCCGAGTCTTCGTTTTCATTTTAAAAACAACCTAGGATCTTTTAGGATAGCATATGTGAACATGAACATGTAATAAATTGAGATGGTAAAATGAATATTTGCTAAATGTCATACGTCAACTTTTCCGATCATCTTTGGTATGAGTTTCGTTCATATGTTGGTCTCTCTGTCGGTTCGTCCGTTCGTCCGTCTGTAAACTTCTTCAATTTCTACTTCCTCTGTAGAATCACTCGGTCAATTTTAACGAAACTTTGCATGAAACATTGATGATTAAAGGAATTCAAAATTGAACTAATGAAGGACCATGCCCTTTCGAAATGGGGAGATGATAAAAACAATGAAAAAAGGGTGTGTGTTTTACAAACCCTTTTACCAAGAACCACTGCTCCAGCAATGTCGATATCTACAGGAAAGCCCTTTTATATTTCATGAACTTTTTCAAATTCACACCATGGACATTGTTCTATGTTGAGCAGAGTAGACTAAAAATCCTAAAGAGGTTTCGAAAATGTTTCAAGTGCTCTACTATTCTTTGGAAGTAATCATACAAATACTCGTGATTCAGCTGAGCTTTTCTGACCAAACCTTGATTGTTTTCTAGGCCTCTACTTATCTCTACTGTCGTAGACTTTTCATATTTTTACCCTTTTTTCCAGAACCATTGGGGAATTTTAACCAAACTTTGCGACGGACAATAGGTGATCAGAAAAGCTCACTTGAGCTTTTAGCTCAGGTGAGCTAAAACGTTTTAGGCGTGCATGTTAAAAACTTTTTCAGAATATTTTTCGTATGGGAATAAAGTATGATGACGTCGTCAATTTTTACTTCACTATCTGAATGAAAATGTTTTGTGTTAATCAAATGGAGAGACAATTTCGATTTCTCTTATGATAGATGGTTATCTGTTTAACTAACAAATTCTGAGTTGCCTAAATAGGTGTTGTTTTACAGGCACGAAATATTCTGATTTTACATTCTAAATATATGATTGTTTTACATAACATTCGGCTGATTGAAATGTTTGTTTAATAATAACTATTTTCAAAAATCCCAATCAAGGGAATTAGGAAATTAACTATGCATTCAGGATATAAAAGAAATGAATTGTCAGAAAAGGATTATTTTCAGAATGGAAAGAAAATGTATGGGTATGGTCCGCCGTAAACGTAACCGGAATGAACATAAGGGGGGATCTAATATATAGTAGGTTTTCCTGGGGGTCATCTGGCTATAAAATGAGGCAAATCTTACTATATAGCCATATTTCCGTTGGTAAAGATCTACTATATAGCCATTTTCCCGGGGGGACTAATATACATGTATATAGCTATTTTTCCGGGGTGGGATGGGGGGTGGGTGGGTGGGTGGTGGTGGCTAGGGGGAAAGGTTACTATACAACACCAGATTACATTACATGTAAATTAAATATCCTATTGGGAACGACCCTGTAAATTACTTGTAATATCTCTTTCGTGTAACTCACATAAATGCATATATCAATAAATGAATAAAGAAAATGGACAAGCTTGACGAACATCAATTCTATTCAAAAGTGGACCCCGAACAGGAATCAAGTTTTTATTTACAATAAATAAGCCGGCAGTATCGTACTAAAACATAGTCTTAGATATTTCATATTACTTAAAAAAGAAAGGGTATAACGATCATACTTCAAAGCAAAATATGTAATTAAAATTCTTAAAATAAAAATTGTTTTAAGGCTGCATAATCATGTACATATGATATTTAGCGAACGCACACACAATTACACTGATGTCTGGAGTACCCAAGGTCATAATTATACCAATGTCTGGAGTACCCAAGGTCACAATTACACTAATGTCTGGAATACCCAAGGTCACAATTACACTGATGTCTGGAGTACCCAAGGTCACAATTACACTAATGTCTGGGGTATTTAAGGTCAGAATTACATTAATATCTGGAGTATCCAAGGTCACAATCACACTGATTTCTGGAGTACCCATCACAATTACACTGATGTCTGGAGTACCCAAGGTCACAATTACACTAATGTCCGGGGTATCCAAGGTCAGAATTACACTAATATCTGGAGTATCCAAGGTCACAATCACACTGATTTCTGGAGTACCCATCACAATTACACTGATGTCTGGAGTACCCAAGGTCACAATTACACTGATGTTTGGAGTACCCAAGGTCAAAATTACACTAATGTCCGGGGTATCCAAAGTCAGAATTACACTAATATCTGGAGTATCCAAGGTCACAATTACACTGATTTCTGAAGTAACCGTCACAATTACACTGATGTCTGGAGTAATCAAGGCGTATTGCAACGCGTATATAATTGATACGATGTTGTAATTTTCCCATAGTAGCCGTACATATGTAACTTAGTGTTGGAGTCAAAACAACTTTTAACAAATAATGCGTATTTTACACGGTGAAATTGGAAACTACTTCTTCAATCGAGGCGCATATCAGCATATGTTCTCTCCAGGAACATGTAATATCTGTATTACCGGACTGAATATAATACATTTATTACATATGTACATTTAAGAATGAACACACCCTATGTTTCATCTAGCTTGTTTTAAACATGTATAATAAAACATTCAATATAGCGAAATGTACACGAAGTTAATACGCTAAAAAAGTGATGTTTTGAACATCTTTTAATTGTAAGTGAATTTACAAATGGATTGAGCAGACGTACTTAAAACCTAGGACATTTTCTCACACATGCATACACATATATTGTATAACAATCTAGCTTGGTATGCATGGTAAAACGGTCACTTTAAATATGATATACTCTAGGGTAATTTTATCAATCAAAGAAAAACAAATAATAACGCACACAGCATACCTAATGATGAACACGACCACTATGCTTAATAAAAGCTTGTAAAATAGTAAAAAAAAAAAAAGGTTTACATTATCACTAAATTAATTGTCGCCAAAAGGGAAGATCATAATACCAGTTGCTTACTCCAAATAAACCATTACAAAACAATTTTTTGGGGGTTTCTTTATACCCAGGGCATACAATAAGAAGTATTGTTATTCATCTTTGAGTTTTCCACAAGTACATGATGTCACAACAAGACATCAAAGTGTTATTTTCTGTTAGTTTCTTAAGGTTGATCGATCCTCATGTGATTGCATAGGTTTTTGCAAAATCATTATTAAATTAAATTTTGCGCATGATAGAACTATCTTTCAGAGGAATTTCATTTACTGAATGAAATAAAAAAAAAATGGTAAACGTTTGATACTGAAAAAGTTTTTATTTTCTATAGATAATCAATTACTTATAATTTAAAAAAATGTTGTCAAGGGCAATGACTACTATGCTGGAATTTCCTCTACTGCATGTCTATGGCACAATGATTTCCCTAATATCAGCAATTAATTTTCATATATATATGAATTAGCAGTTTTCTTAAACTGTTGACATTTGAAATTTGTCATTTCAGCAAGTTTTTTTTTTTTTTTTTTTTTATCGATTTTCATTATTCTGTTTAACGAAAATGTGTGATTTTTTAATGTTGATGTATACTTCTGTTTTTGTATGTCTGACATCTTTACGAAGGTGGCAACATACACATTTTCTTTGGTTATTGATTAAATTAAACTATATTGAGTGGAAATTGATAGTTTTTCCACTTTTAACCATTAATATTGATAAGTCATATGGGGGTCAATCAACCTTAAACGTTCAAACAACGTGTATTGGGAACCCAAATTCAGTTTGACGGAACTAACATTTCTATATACATGTAATATTGCTTGTGGTCTAATCCGATATTCCTCTGACTTTTACCCCCGCTTTCATGTTGTGACAAGTACGGGGAGACACATGTTAGAATATAGTCTGAGTCCGAGGAATCTCGAATTGCTCGTTATAACATAAGGTTATCGATGTTATGCATACTATCAAACCGAAAGTCTGGATTTTAGCTCACAGGAAAACACCACATTTACCAACGTTTTTCGACCGATCAGATTCAGTTATTTTGAATGACAGTAGAATGCCACTTTGGTACACTAAATTTGATGGATTGGGCGTTATTTAAACTTCTACACTGTACAGTTTATGGTGATTATGTGTGGAGGATTTTTTTTTCATAAGAGATCTTTATTTTAAACTGAATTTAAAATCATTGGGTGACTGATTTCTGTTCATACATTGCAAAGTAAAGGGCAACAATGGCACACAATAACTCATTTTAAGATAAACACACGTTAAAAGTCCGTGTAGTACTACCGTCTGTATATATAGGGGCAAATTCTACCGGGAACCATCCTGTAAATCACAGTGTACCGGGAACCATCCTGTAAATCACAGTGTACCGGGAACCATCCTGTAAATTACAAATTGCATCGGAAACACTCCTTTACACTACTTATGATATATATTTCGTATGTCTCACATACATGTATATATATTTATAAATGAAGAAAGAAGATGGACAAGCTTGGCGAACATCAAATCTATTCAAACTTTGCACTGAACACGAATCAGGAGTTCGCTTGCAATATATAAGCCGACAGTACGATACTAAAGCGTTGGCTTAAATATTTCAAATAACTTTTAAAAAAAATGATTTTCAAGATCACACTTCAAAACAAAATATGTAATTAAAATGTGTTAACAAAAATTGTGTTAAGGTTGTATTATCGTGTATACAAAATATTTAGCAAACGCGCACACAATTACACCGATGTCTGGAGTATCCGAGGTACCATACACGCACAACATCCAGCAATATAAGATCAGTATTTATATTGAGAAAGCTAATGCCTTATACACAAATTGTAAAGTGTTTTGCCTGTATTTCGAGATTGCAGTTCTGCATGAATTCAAACATATTCCATCTCGGGAATGACAATGTACAAAGTACATGTAGGACTATTAGTGATGCTACAACGGATGATGTCACAATGAGACATCAAAGCGTTATTTTCTGTTAGTTTCTGAAACAAATCACTTTCCCTTTGCGTATCATTGTAATGCACTGCGGTATCTGTTTTAAACGCGCAATCGACCCAAATTCAGTTTGATGGAAATAACATTTCTATATGATAGTGTTTCTTGTTTAATTCGATACTTCTCTGATTTTTACCCGCGCTTTTATGTTGTGACAAGTGCAGGGAGACACATTTCAGAATATTGTCTGAGTCCGGGGAATTTCGAATTACAAGTTATAAAGTAATGTTTCTTCATGGCATGCATACTATCAACCTGTAGGTGTGGAAAACGCTATATTTTACAAACGTTTCTCGACCGACCAGATTCAGTTATTTTGAATGACAGTATAATGCCACTTTGGCACACTAGAATTGATCGATTGGGAGTTATTTAAACTTCTACCCTATACAGGCTATGGGGATTATGTGTGGGTTTTTTTATCATAAGAGATCTTTGTATTAAACTGAGTTCAAAGTTATGGGGTGAGTGATTTATGTTCATACATTGCAAATTAAAGGGTAGCAATGGCGCAAAATAGCTCAATTGAAGATAAACATAAGTTAAAAGCACGTTTATTACAGTATATATAGCACTTACATGCTCGGGGCATGTCTAAGTCACGCTGTGTTTGTATATTGGGGGAAAATAATAATGACTTTAAAACAACAGTATTACCTAACAGAGAAAGTGTTTGATATCATTATACAAGTAGGCCTACATATTAGAATTATGCAATGTGAACTGATTGAAATATAGATGAAAAAATACATGCAAAAACAAAATACACTGACACATGCTGAACTCTCCAGATACTGGTGAAATAGACATTCAATGCTGTATATGTTTCAACTAGTGTGATTGTCTTCTGAAAGCATTAATGTATGTTCAGCTGTATCGTATTACTAATATGTATTTAAACCCTTCCAATTGATCACAAAACACTAGACGAAAGATTAAATCCGTGTAACAAATCAGGAAGAAAAACGATGATTTTAAGACTTTTGCGATTGTCAAATCTCACAAAATCGTTTCACCAATTGTAATATTTTACACATTTTACAGCATAATTTTCCTGGAAAAGTTGACAGTGGCGGATCCTGAATTTGTTGATAAAGGCGGCATGTAGTCTTTTTAAGAAAATGACGTTTTTAAGAAAGTTAGCTCTTGAGTTTTTGAGCACAATTGCGCAGGATGCAACAACTAAATATTTTCTGGTTCAATACTGATCCCATTGGTGCAGACATATTACACATCTATCACTGAACCCTATCCAGTTGAAAAAAAATGTGTCAATTCAATTTTGGAAGGGTTTTGCGGGGACTATATTTTGTGACGGCAGCATTGATTAATCAAAACGTTCTAAATCTGTGTGATATTGCAATTTCTAGTTCATTTGATATATCTTCTATCTTTATACACCTATACGTGTATTTCAGTTTTATGATCTATGATACAAGTAGTTGAGACTTTAAGCTAGATCAATTGTTTTAATTCATTAATTTGGTTGATATATTTTTCCAAATATAACACCGATTCTTCGAAAGGTCTAAGCTAATTTACTCGAACTTTTGTATATTTTTTTTATTTTGCCAATAATTTAAAAATTTGGTCTCCAACCCCCGCTTTTTTCTTACTTCAATTTTAAATTGTAAGACAAGACCTTGAAAACTATGTAAAATTTTAGAGATTGACATTTTTCCTAACAAGTCTTTATAAACTCTAAAATTTGATGTTATGATTTTTTTTTCTGATATCCTGTGCAAAAAGGTCATGATTTATTTCAATTACCTGTATTAAACTTTTTTTATTTGTATTGTTAGAAGACATGAATATGTATATATTTTATCTTCAGCTGCTTTCCAAAGAGAACGGTATGGAAATAATAAGTCAACTGCATGCAATATATCTATTAATTTCATTTAGATCTATACTTAGTTATAAGTAAATGTAACTACTTTAAAGTGCTATTTCCCATGAGGCGCTCCCTTTAACGACGTGTTATATCATGATATGGTGGGAAATGGTGGATCATGAATCTCCACAATAGATCAAACGTAGACAAGCAATGTATAGTGATCATTACCTCAAGCAAGGACATGTAGAAAGGTAATGTGTGCTATGATTTAACTGTAAAGTGAATTTATATGTTTAGTATATTATCATGATTCACTATAAAAAGAGAATCAAACGACAAACAATCGATGTTCATCTACTGGTATTGACAAAGTATGTGTGGGTTATATGTAGAAAAGTGTGACCACGCAAGTTTAAACGATAAAAAACCTACAAATGTGTTTTCTACTTTTAAGTAGGAAGAAACAAGTAACAAACATGTCGGTTAACTATAGAAATGTTGGATGACAAGGTTTAAATGACCTTAAAGATAACTGAGTTCGAAATATGTTCTTGTTTGTTAACTGTAAACCAATCTGTCCTCCGTTATCTGATCGGCATTTCTTTTTGACATTTTGTATTGGATCATCTGCACTAGACGATGAATTAAACACGCATTGGTCTGTGAAAATACGTCGTCATAAACATTGAAATTAGTGAGGATTCCTCCTCCTAAAATGACGTCGCTTTTGGATACGCAGTCTAACCTTCAAGTGTCAACACAGTAGTCAACCGAGTAAGTACATCAGTATTGTAACGATGCAGATGCGCGCTCCTTCATGAAATCAAAACTAATTAAGGGGGTATTTTTTGTAAAACGGTAGACACTTATTTTTTTTTCAAAATACCAGTTCTGTATCATTTTCCATTTCAAATAGTTTTGAATAACAAAGAAAATGGTTGCTTCTTTCCGATTCCACATGGCCAGAAAATATTAGACTCATAGAACAAAAAATCACGCCATCCAATATCTTAAACGACATAAATCTTCAATGAAAGTATCATATATCAATGAATTATTGTTGGTTCCATTCATTTCTACAAGACATATAAGATCGTAATTGAATGTATCGAATATTTTTGTTTGAAGAGATAATGCTTGTATACATGTCATCGTTTTCGGGTAAGGAAATACCACAGCTCAGCGTCTTTTTACGTGCACGTTCAATTGTGACGTAACAGTTGTCTGAATAAAGTATACATGGGTCATTGACTGAAAATAAAGAACGTAATACTTTACCGAAATTATATAGATATTATTACCAACAGTTCAAGCTCCGGTCACCTCAGTATATTCCGTTACGCTACAACTCCAATTATCATCGCTGCCACAGGCTTTCAGATATGAACCGTGTTGACGGCATGACGTCACAGTTGCAAAAGCGCGGTGAGTTATAAAGCTGATGTTTAGAAATAAAATTATGATATTCACAGCAAATTGTTTACGAGATCATTCAATTTCATTGTGCATGTAGTGGTTCCTTAATGTCGATATCGGTTTCCTTGCATCTTACAGATTATTAAGTCTTAGATTATCATTTTCTTTCAAATTTCTTCAAATAAATATTCATAGACCGTTATTAATAACGTACTTTATCATATAGCTAATGAATAGTCTAATATAAAATCTGCGTAAAATCTAGAGAATGTTAGCGTTCAATATCCTGAGAATTTATTGAACGCTAACTTTGCATTGCGTAAATTGTATGCGCCCGAAACATTCCGAGTATGAGCGTTCAATATTGACGTTACCGTAACGACGTAAACAAGCCAAAATGGCAGACGACGGTCCTCCGAATCTGACAGAGCCGGTATTTTGATATTTACTTAAGCAAAATGGTTTACTGTACATAAATTATGATGTCCCCATTTACAAAATCAGTTTGCTTCATGAATTAATGACGGGTTAAATATTGAACAGTTAAGAAATGCATGTTGTTATTGCACACTGCCAATATTGATGAATTCTCGTCTATTTTGGAGTAGTTTGAGTGAAAGGGGATCTAATTTAACAACTAAATACTTTAGCTATATAATAAAAGGGTTATATAACTTATATAGGTGAATATTGGCACGAGTTGGCTGTCAAAATGCACGAGCTTGCGAGTGCATTTTGACAGCCAACTCGTGCCAATATTCACCAATATAAGTTCAATAACCCTATAATATTTAATCAATGAAAGAGAAAGTAAGTGAAGTAAGTATAATTGTAGAGTCAAATTATTTGATTCAGATAAATGGAATTTCGCTAGAATCAAATAAGAAAACGTCCATTAGTATTCATTTTAAAAGAATTTGATGCGGGCCTAATCCTTGTCGCTGTGTACACGATGTGGATTTTAAAAATCATAGTTTATACGTTTTCATCTTTTTACGTCAGGGATCCATATATGAGGCGCCGTTGATAAACTTTGACCTACATTTAGAAATTAGTGCACAGCAATATAAAGAAATTTACGTATATAGCTGGTGCACATTTATGAATATGGGTATATGTGAGGGGCAGGGGGTGGGGTTAAAATTTACTCACCATGCACCCAAATTGAACGAACAAAAATTGCAGTCACCATTATCTATATTTTAAAACGCATTAGCGTTTCTTCGCAGGTTGCATTTCAGACATATAAGTACAGGTTCATACATGTAGCTTTGCGTTAACAAAAGAAAAAAAAAGGGGGGGGGGAGTCAACAAGCAAAAAATGAAGAGGAGAGAGACACCCCCCACAAACACACACTGTTACTCTTGTTGGCATGAAACAACTTAGTTTATTGATTTTATGATACTTTTAAATAATATTGTCCATTGTATTATTTTACATGGAAGGCATATTTGTCAAGAAAGTGAAAAGGATGGGTACCCCCCTCCCAAGTTCTATTTGCTGGAAGTATAATTCTTTGTAGTATACACCATGCTCTGATGATGCTTGTAATTATATGACTCTTGCCCCCATATAATTATATAGTTTCTTACAGAATTGAACACATTTAATGATTTATAGCTTTTCAGAAAATATCTTTTTAAACATATAAAATCTTTTTGTAATTAAGACCAATTAGGAAAGCAAGTTAACTTCAAGCAACAATTCATTTCTTATTTCACTAAGACCGTTTCTAATTAGACAGTAAAAATTCTTGCAAAAATACACTGAATCTTTCAGCACCACTCTTTTTTCAGTCCACTTGTACTTAATTGACTTCGTTACTTTTGTACATGTGATAATTTCACGTCAATGTTCACATAAGAAAAAAAAGTATCTTATGAATTATATGAATTTGATATGGAATTATTTTTAAGTCCCCTGTAAACTGTCATTCAACAACAAAATACCCCACTGTTTGAACAAATCAAAATTCACACCCTTACATTGCATGCATAATTTGTTATATTGTAATGAAATTGTTCTTGGTATTTTCAAAGATTCAACAGGAAATAATTCTGAATCAAAACTCTTTTGTAGATAAACTCTTGCCTTAGAATTTTTTTAATGAATATACAGTGTATATTACATATATATTTGTGTATATTACATTATTATGCATTTTGTGTCCTTCAGTAAAATTTATGAAATTTAATAAAATGAACCCTTATATGGCCCCGTCATGTCCTCAAGAACCATGTTTTAAAACCCTATACAACAATGTTCACACAGTTTTGTCATTTCTGTTCCTGTTGATTTACAGCAAATTTGAAATTCAGAAAGACCCATTCTATTTTGCATTTATTTCTCCTTGGAAGGGGTCCAGGATCCCCCTTTATAAATAAAAAAATATGTGAAAAGCTAACTTTGACAATTTTCCCTACTACAGGTATACCAAGAAAATCAATAAATATTATACATGTATGGTATGTCATCTATACACTGTACATGCATCTATGCATATGTTCTTCATTAAATTTTCCTTCCATGAGGCTTTTTCAGTATGTACTGTATGATAACTACAGGTATCTATCAAACACATATAAATGATACTTTCAGAGAATTTATCATGTTTTATTGGCAAACACTTCACATGTTTATCATTGGTACACTATTGATAGCCTCACTGTCATACATATATATATAATATGTAACATTGGGAAGGAATTTTTGTCTCTTTCTCAGCTTTCAATCCCTTTATACTTCTTGCACATATTTGGAAACAGGCAAAAAAAATGGCATTTTTTTTTCATATGTCAGGAACTGAAATGAAGAAAAGTATTTGTTATATTCAAATGTTGTTTCAGAAATTCAGACAACTCAAAATTCAATAAACATGTATATATCAATAATGTATCACAGTGCAAAGCGATGGACTGTGAATTCTGTGATAAACAAATTTTAAATTACCTTGTTGCAATAATAAATTCTAAAGCTTAAGTATATATTGCTACTTGCACTATCAATGCTGCAGATGTTGACATGCAGAGGCATTTCTCAGAATTAAAGATTTACCTTAAAAAATCAACAATCATGATTTCTCACTGTTTTCATTTTAAATTAAACATTTCTATGTATTAAACACAAGTACTAGTACCTCATTCCAATAAGTTTAATTCAAATTGGTGGAAATCCTTCACATCTTGTAATTCCTCGTCGTCGGTTACCCATGGATGCTTCCCATAAGTTCTTTCCTTTGTCAGATTGTGGACTCAAAATCATGGTTTGCGATTGCGATGATGCAATTCCTATAAAAATATAAACCATGTCTTATTTATATGCTCATAGTTTATACATTTCTGATCCAATTTAAACAAATCTGTATGGTTCAATGTTGCAAAATTGCATTAATACAAATTTAATCTGAAAACAATCTGCAACACATTACATTTAATGATGATGTATACAATATGATGTTTACATCTGAAGCAGGAAAAATTTCTTACATTGGTTTTAGCCGAATTGCCATTGGTTGACTTTAACTGCATACATATGTAATGATTTATATTCCTTACATCATGGATTTTCAGTGACAAACAAAGCATAATGTATGAACACTTGGTTAATACTTTGTACATATATATGTGTACATCCTGTCCAACTGTCTCACCATAGAAATTTCACATGTTTAGTGATGAAATTTCTGTGGTGAGAGTGTATTTATCAATTTCTCTGTATGTTAACTTTAGGTTCTGTCATAATATAAATTCCCACATGTATTCATCATTGAAATTATTTCATTACTACATTAGCCATAGACCTTATATCTCACTTACAATATATCTTAATTAATACTGGATTGTTAATTTCATTAAACAAATGTCAGGTTTTGAACTGGAATCTATATTAGACATGTGTTTTAATTGAGTTACACTGCATATGAATTTGTTCTCTTTGGATTTTCTGTCTTGAGCCACTAATTATCTGTATTGGTGTGTAAACACAAGGTGTGAATCTAGTAAGGTGTGCAAAGTTATATGTATGATTTAATCTAGACCATATCATGGTCATTGATAAACTCATATGACTTTTTTAAAAATCCTGTACCAGATTTATATGTTCACTATGTTCAACAACAAAAATAATTTTGAAAGTGCACCTCCACAATGTTAATTTGGGGGATCATTTCCCATAAAAAAAATTGTTTGCATAGATCAACAGATTTATTGATATAAATCTGAATTACCTATAATCAAAGTAATGCAATAAAGATCTAGTGATTGATATTAGCGATTCATCAAACACATTGATTTTAAAAACAATTTCAAGATTGTTTTAAAAACGAAATTAGGCTTTTAAAAATATCTTCAATAGTCAATCTTTAATATGTGCCTGTAGTATTTCACTGAAGATGTACGTACACTTAAACTTTATCAACATGTATCATTCTCTATGGCACTACGGACAGCTGACGGACTTTTCAAAAGATTCGAGATCTCTGAGAAAATTCGAGTCACTAACCTGGTTGTATGAATGTTCTCGCTTTATCTGGACAACGTATCCATCTGTAAAGAAGTCCCTGGTGTATCTGTCTTTCTTGGCTGGATTCCCTCTCAAATATGACAGCAATACGCAAAAGTGTGGCCCTGATACGATAAAAATCGTCCTCCTGTTTCCACAGACGCCTCGGCATCATCATCACTACGTCGATGACGCTCCGCTCAAAATTATAGTTCAATCATTCTCTACCCAGAGTTCCGTGCGCTCCTCGCACTACACCTCTGTCAACGGCTTTTTACAGAAATCTTGTAAAAGTTTCTTTGATCCAACATTTATGTTTTGGACTAAATATTTAGTCATATTATGATATGTTTTTGGTGCAATCAAATTGATGCTTACTGTAAATTGTTTAAAATCACCGTTTTCTGATCATAAATTTGGAACTACTTCGTAATATGCGTATGAATGTAGAATATACAGGTGGTGGAGATTTAAATGTAAACATGGAATCAAAAGTAAGAAAGGCTGTAAAAATACGATAAAACTTGTAAAATAAGAGACAAACAGCTAAATGGTAAATATATATGGGCTATGAAAAGAGTCTGCTGTATCACCTGTTGCCTGAACTTTTAAAGGGAAAGAAAACCGAGAATGACTGTTTATATCATGTGATTATATTATCACGTGGTTCCAAGCGTTGACAGAGGTGTAACGCGCCCTCTGGTGAGAGAATGATAGTTCAATGTCAAGGCCAGTAGTGTCAATTTTTTTAATCAGACAAAACGTTACACAAAGTGTAGAAGAATTTATTTCTACTAATTCTGGAATAAATAAACCCCACGTGACCACCTTATCTGGTATTTTAGAAACTGAATCACACGCGTATAGTAACTTGTGTTTTTCTGAAGAAGTTTGGAAAGCCTGTGGCAGTGTCATTATTCGTAGGGGAAAGTAGTCCCGGAGAATTGACACTGTACGGAGTTTGACCAACAGTTATGGTCGAAATAAAACATGCTGCGTTTAAATTTCTTAAGTCTTCCTTCGGTTCCTGGTGCAAAATTTCGGTTAGTAATAGGTTTAATCCTGTTCAGCTGGCGATGTTAGGCGTTAAGCGTTTTTAGAACAACCCGGAAAAAAATCGGACGGGTTTGCCCAGTTTATGAAAGTTTCGTTCAACGATTTGACTCGTTTATGGCGGACATTTGAAAATGGCGAGTTCATAATTTAATTCCTACCCCATCATACAAAGGAGTATATCGCACTTGGTATGTAATTTAGGCTACATAAATACTTTTTTCTTGAATATCAATTTTTACAAATATTCTGCTATACAATGTCAGTTTATACTTCTGTTTACCCAAATTACTTAATGAAGATATATATATATGTTGGTAGTATCTTTATTTGATAAGCATAAACATCACCATGATTATATAGAGTATATAGTAGATGTAACGTAATGGGCATAAAAAAAATTACAAACTGTTGCAAAAGGCCACCCTAAACCAGAAATAAAACATTGAAATTGCTTTACCTGAGTATGACTGTACATAAGTCCATTTGAGGAAATTTTGTTTAAGGTGGCCCTCTTGTTGAAAATGGATAAAATATGAAAAAATCGTTCTCAAAATTTGCCTTGGGATATAGCAGCCTGTCAAACGTTAAACCTTTAAACTTACATACCTCGGTGGCCTAGTGGTTTATGTGCTCGGTAAACTAAACTTAAACCATACATTCCGAGTTTAAGTCCAATATCCCCCCTCCTTTTTTTTGGCTTTTCATTTTTTGGGGTAGTTTTCTTAAGGGGAGGGGGGTGTTATAAATGTGATACATATATTATAAGAAATATTAATCATTATCATCATAACTTTCAATATTTGCAAGTTACGACTTAAAGTAAAGGAATTTATTTGGAGATCACTGTAGTTCCTTTTGTTTACACTAACATGTTCCTGTGTGCACAATATTTTCAAACCGTAATGTGGCTGACGAAAAGCTAAACAAATACTACAAAAAAGGGCGCAAATGCATAGCATATAAAAATAGGTCAAGGGAGGAAATGAACTGTCATTCACAGTTTGACTTCTCAAAAATAAATATAAAAACTCATGTAGCAACTGTCATATGATAATTAGGCAAAGCTTAACACTCGAATTATCAACTAACGGCAAATGAACTAATGAAATATATTAAAGGTGCTGCAGTCATGTCAGGAAAAAAACAGTCAGTTAAGTAATGCCATATGTAAAAGGGTTGTTGTGTAATATGAATGCACCTATGAAAATATTGTACTGTTCATCATTCCAAAGAGGAAAATGGTTTATTGATTAAAGCACGACACATATAAATGTCAGTAATGCTAAACTGCGGCAGTTATATATCTTCATTAACAAAACATCAAAAACGTTGGTCTTATATTTAAATATAACACGCCAGTCTATTATTGGAAACCGATGTTTTCCATTTAGATTTCTGAGTGGGTCGTTTCGTCAGCAAATGCGCTATACCTCTTTCATGAAGATTGTCTATACTCTAAAGCCCCCACCCCGTCCAAGAAATTTCACATGTATTTGGTGGAGAGAGAGAGAGAGAGAGAGAGAGAGAGAGAGAGAGAGAGAGAGAGAGAGAGAGAGAGAGAGAGGGGGAGAGAGAGAGAGAGAGAGAGAGTCACTCATATTTACAAATGGATATCTGTATTGGGGAACAGCAATTAAACAATACATGTATTCTAGCAAAGTTGAACCTTAAAACTGTCCACCTCAAGGAGTGTTTGAAACTGGCTGTAAGATTAGTTAGACATGCAGGGCTGACTGCTTGTAAAAGTTGTTGGAACTGACAAATACCTACTAGTCCTGAGAAAATAATTGCAGTTTTAAAAACTACTTTTATATGTACAGTGTATTACTACATGTATCTATCTTCTAAAGGCTTGATTCATTTCTAGTACATTATATTTTATTGTAATTTTGATATACGGTAGAATATGTAGTAAGATGTATTTAATTAACGAGTTCTATCCATTTTGTAACAGGTACAATGATGACGTTGATTCATCTAAATTTTATTTAGCGGAAATTTTATCACGTCCGATCGGTCGTCTATTCGCCCGTCGTAAATATTAAAATTTATGCGTCTCGGGCGGTCGGGCGCACGATTATTTCAAACACTGCAACGGGCTCAAGACTCTAAATGTAAAAAGAACAAGAGAGTGAAGTTGGTTGAAAATTTAGAAAGTAGCTGACGTTTCAAGTAAATCTGCGATATAGATTAAAAAATAATTATAATTTTAAACTGCGTTCATGTTTTCGATTTTTTTTTTGTGTTGGGAAAGTGAGCATTTATATGTTTTTATGAGGTGCGTGTGTTAAATAAACATAACTATATTGTAAAATAGAAACCACCTTAGTTGTATTTCTGGTTAGAATATCAAGACATGATTAGACTATATGAAATTGAAAAATTTAACCTTAATGAGATTCAAAAATAAAATTATAGTATTATATTTGTTTATTTATTGTTACAGCGATCATGCGATCGCAAAAGAAAAGAATTTCAAAATCAGTAGCCGCGCAACACAATTAAGGTAGGTCGATCCTCATGTGACTTATCAATATTAATAGTTAAAAGTGCAAAATCCGTATTCATTTCCATTCATTATAGTTAAATTTAATGAATAACCAAAGAAAATGTGTATGTTGCCACATTTTTAAAGATGTCAGACATAAAACACCGGAAGTATATGTTAACATCAGAAAATCACACATTTTCGTTATACAGAATAATTATAATAGATAAAAACTTGTTTGAATGAGAAATTTTAAATGTCAACAGTTAAAAAAGTTTAATTCGTAGACATGCATAAATTAATTATGGATATTTGGGAAATCATGTATAATAGACAAACAGTAGAAGAAATACCAGCATAGGAGTTATTGCCCTTGACAACATTTTTTAATTACAAAGAATTGATTATCCATGGAAAATACAAACTGTTTCAAAATCAATAGTTTACCATTTTAAAAAATATTTTATGGAGTAAATAAAAATTCTCTGAAAGATATATCTCTATCAAAGTTTAATTTGATAAAGATTTTTGCAAAAACATATGACATCACACGAGGATCGATTAACCTTAAGATCTATAGCACAATATATGTACGCATTTATATATACTTAAAGTTTTGCGATATGTATTTTGTAAATAAATGATTATTTTGTCCATACATAATTGATTTCCCCTTCAAAACAAAGTTGTTTTGAGTTCTTTTTGAAGTGACACATGAAAAGTAAATGAACAATGTTGTTGAATGACGTCGCGAATATTTATATTCAACAATTTTGAAGATAAGCGATGTATAATATTGGAAGGACCTCTGGCATTCCGAAGCTCGTTTTTTGTCACAGCTGACTATTATTATGATGAAATAACAATATTGTTGAGTGATTATGTCATTTATTGAAACAAATGACGAAAACAAAATCATAGTTGAATTTTTTTACAAAATTAATTGGCTGGGACCAATTATAAAAAAGAGCACTAAATTTACAACTGCGCAAATAAACATATACATTACACAGATTGACCCATCCAATATGCAACTAAAACACTAATGATGTCAAAAAGGTGGCGCACAAAAAGGGCCGTGATTATGTCATTTATTGAAACAAATGACGACAGAGAGAAATACATCATAGTTGATTTTTTTTAATTAATTGACTGGGACCACTTATAAGAATACAACTAGATTTGCAACTGCACAAATAAACAGTTATACATTACACAGATTGATCCCAGCCAATATACAACTAATGATGCCAAAATGGTGGCACACAAAACAGGCCACCAAGCAATGAGACATGCAACGAAGTGCATGTAAGTTGCTGCGCCACCCAAGGAATGCCAGATGAAAAATAATAAAAGTATCCCGATCGAATGATAAATATGGCTAATTGAATATAAGATACATATGTTGTAATTATCTATAGTAAGATAGATTAGAAAATAATAAATACTAAGATCCATAATATGATATAACTTATACAAGATAAATTTAGCTGGGGGCAAACCAGTGAAAATGCAAACGCAGTAATGAAACAAAAAACCAAAGCAGCAGACAACCTCTGACTGCTTGGAGAAGGGAACTTTCTTAAAATGACACAGAACTTACAACAAAAATGAGCAGCAGGCAACTTCTGACCTGCTCCGCATACAAAATGTTATCTGCATCTATATACCAACGCTAATGAGCAGCAGACAAATTCTGACCTGCTCCATATATGAAATGCTACCTACAACTATATATTGAGTAACAGATAACTTCTGACCTGCTCAATTAAAAATGAAAAATAATATCTAGGAAATTAACAGGTCTATACAAATATTGAGCAGCAGACAACTTCTGACCTGCTCAGGGTAATCTTGTTATTTAAAGAAAAATAAAACAGATTTGAACAGCAGACAACTTCTGACCTGTTCAAAAACGGGGTTTGACTCATGAAATAGGGGTGAAACTTGTATGTACTGGTAATGACCTGTTGAAATTACATGCCGGAAAAGGATTGTTCTTGGGTTTAAATTCAAGATTCTTGACGACAATCAAATATTGGCCAACTGCAGTATTTACATGGGAAATGAATATATGCGGATACAACGTTTAATAGCATTTGACTGCCATCTGCCAAGCTGCTGGATGTAATTTTCAGAGTAGCCTAATTTTGCAGCTTCTGTTGCGGCTCCAATTCGAAAACTGTGACCTTTGTACTGAAGTGGATTGAGATCACAGTATACAAGAGCCAATTTGAGTTGTTGTACTACAAAGGAGTGCATGACTGAGGCTCCAGATTGAAATGAAAACAAAAGACCAGATGTATTCCGAAAGGTATTGATATACAATCGCAAAGCCCGTACCAGGCATGTGTTAGAGTTTTTACTTGGAGATAGCATAATCGTAATAATAAGGTTGATTATTTTATATGGTTTTGAAATGCCTGAGAATGATTTATACCCCTTGACCTTGAAGAAAGCAAATGTCCTTACGCTGTACGACAAGATCCAGAAATCTGTCACTACGACAGACTAATTCGCCGAGTCTAAAGAAACCACGGAAAGCTAAAAGAAATATTGCTCGTAAGAGTAACACACATTCCGTTTCCACCGCTGTATGCTGTAAAGCAACCAGAATTTGCTGTAATGTTGGTATAGTAATAGGTAACCTAGTATCTGAAGACTTTCGCAAATTTTGAGTACCTTTGAGGATTTTGCGAATAACAAAATGCTGAGTGGGATCAATTACATTGCACAATTTGTGAACGTAGCTAATTGCAGAAATATGTGAACAAATAGTGGGTGAGCTGAGGTGTTGCAGATACAATTGGCTTATGTATTTGCACATTAGACTAAAAGAACAGGGGGAAATAAATGATGTGGAAGCTGAATTACAGAATTCAACTAGTAATTTCCAGCTCCGCAAGTAAGCTTTTCTTGTTGGTGGGGATAACGCTTCGCAAAGCAACCTCAGAGATACTGATGCTAAATGTAGATCAAGTGAGGTGGTAGGGTGGCAGGTTGCTGATCCAACCAAGGGGCTATCGCTCTTGCTTCCTGGAATTTAAACCGTGACAAGTGATCAGCAATACAATGGTCTCCACGAATATGTTTTTCTTTGAAAAATATATTGTGTGACAATGCTGCTAGAACTAACCTTCTAACTAAACGCATGATTGTTTTCTCTTTACTTGACTGTTTATTGATGATTTCAACTACAGCCATATTATCGCAAAATAACAGGATCCTATGATTCTTTAACTTATGACCCCAGAATTAAACTTTCTTCTTATGTACAAATCTCATATCCTTTTCCTTTGTATATATGAATATGTGTAATACTCTAATGATGTAATTTCTGTATTGTTCATGCAATCTCCCATGGGAGGAAATAAAGAAAGAATGAATGAAAAAGAGCAAGAACAATAGGGAAAAGCTCCTTTACAGTTATATGATAAGGCATGTGTTGAACAAGCCAATCACCTGCAAACCAACTCGATCCTAAAACAGCCGCGTACCCTAATGCACCAGATGCATCACTGTATACATATTGAGCTTGTTTGCATAAATCCACTGATCATGTAAGAAGATAGCTTTGCCATTAAAATTTTCGGTGAATTGTTGCCAAGCTTTAGTGTCATTTTGTGCCTCAGAAGTAAGCCGTATGGGATGTTGTGGCTTTTCTACGTTACAAGTGAGATAAGTGAGCCTTCTTAAAAAGGCGCGACCAGGAGAAACAACTAAACATGCAAAGTTGAGAAGTCCGATAAGAGACTGGACATCATGTAAGGATATTTTCTTTCTCCTACACGTTGAAACTATTACATGCATTAACAAAATACAGGCACCTGGTGAATCCTCCAAATATTAAATTTACATTCACTGCTCTGTTTCAAATAGTTTCTTTTTTCCTGAAATAATTTATGCATGTTGAGTTTGATTGCATTACTAATATGTATTCTCATCAAATTGATCATGAACACATCAGGCAAGAAATCGCATTCATATAAGACATAAGGTAGAAAAGATGTTTTCACAAATTTTTGAATAAGTAATTGCGATTGTCGAATCTCGTGAAGATTGTCTCATTAATCATTACATTTTCAACATACCAAGATATTAATTCATTCTCCATGTATCGTTTTTCCATTGAATTAATGGTTAATTTTCCCGGAAAGGTTTCAACATTTAAAAAAAGAAATAAAAAAAAAAATCAAGCGCTTTGTACGTCCGAAACATATGATTTGATTAATTTTCCCGATGATAAATGTTGTCTCCCTTTGGGTGCCTGTTTGCCATAGCAAAATCACTATTCTGCTTTCGTTTTATTTAGCGTTATAATTACTTATATGTCAAGTATTTTTGCGAAGAAAACGGTATGAACAAATTATTAAGATGATTTTGAGATAAATAGTCATTTGATATTCGAATTCTACTTATTTATACGTATACATTGTATCTGTAACTATTTTAAAGTACCACTCCCCTTGGGGTACCCCTTTTTCAATGACCTGTTTGATCAAAGCTCCAAACAGATCAAAGATAGACAGGTAATATGGCATGTCAAACGTTGCAATATTTGATCTTTTCCATTTGCATTGTATAATTTCCATTTGTATTGTATATTTTTCCATTTGTATTCTATATTTTCCATTTGTATTGTATAATTTTCCATTTGTTTACTATATTTTCCATTTGTATTACATGTATATAATTTTTTTGCGTGTGCATTGTATAATTTCCATTTGCATTGCAAAATATTTCATTTGTATTCCATGCGATGGATTGTTTATTTTGATTTGTTACGAAGGGCGCCACTTTATGAGGCAGGAGGTCTGGGCCGCCTTGAGGCGGCCCCAGTGGATCGAAGGGGCAAATGAAAAATTATACAATGCAAATGGAAAATATAGAATACAAATGGAAAATTATACAATACAAATGGAAAAGATCAAATATTGCAACGTTTGACATTCCATACAGGTAATGCAGATTGATATTTAAAGTCTATATGATTAGCATTATAAAAGTATTAAATCAACAAATGGTCAATGTTGATTATTAACATGCGTTAATTGTACGCAGAAATAAATAAGGAAGTTTACGTGTTGGTTAAATATAGAGAGGAAGTTTAGAATGACGATGAAGATAAATAAGCTTTGAAACATGCTCTCATATCTCAATCGTAAACCCATTTCCGATCGATGTCTTTTTGTCATGTTGTTTGAAATCATCTTCACAAGCCCAGTACTCTCATCTGTGGAAGATGACAGTGGGTTAAAATACATAATGACCTGTGAAAATAGTCATTGTGGTGTAAACATTACAAATCGGTGAGGACCGAAAATACGGAAAATGCTTTCCTGGTCCGCGGGGGTCCCGCATTCGCTCCGGGGTGCCTATACGGAGCTAGATAGAGCACTGCTGATATTTTTGTTAGAAAGAGCATGGAATTCTAAGCAGGGTACCATGTTCGATTGTTTTTTTTGAAGCCCCTTTAGGGCCATAGAAAGGGCGGCTCTATATAGACTCTAAAGCGGATTTCTATATGAAAAGGGTAGCCCTCGGTATTTTAGCTCTACGGGGACTATCCTAGTAAGTATAGACATGTTCTACCCCTCAAAATACTCTAACAGAATGTATCTATTTGGGAAAAATAAATTAAAGTCGATTAATTAATCCTCCGAGGCAGAAATCACCGTCCAATTTGCCGCATCTACCGAAAATACGGAAAATGCTTTCCAGGTCCGCGGGGGTCCCGCATTCGCTCCGGGGTGCCTATACGGAGCTAGATAGAGCACTGTTGATATTTTTGTTAGAAAGAGCATGAAATTCTAAGCAGGGTACCATGTTCGATTGTTTTTTTGAAGCCCCTTTAGGGCCATAGAAAGGGCGGCTCTATATAGACTCTAAAGCGGATTTCTATATGAAAGGGGTAGCCCTCGGTATTTTAGCTCTACGGGGACTACCCTAGTAAGTATAGACATGTTCTACCCCTCAAAATACTCTAAATGAATGTATCTATGTGGGAAAAATAAATTAAAATCGATTAATTAACCCTCCGAGGCAGAAATCACCGTCCAATTTGCCGCATCTACCGAAAATACGGAAAATGCTTTCCAGGTCCGCGGGGGTCCCGCATTCGCTCCGGGGTGCCTATACGGAGCTAGATAGAGCCACGCCGATATTTTTGTTGTAAAGAGCATTAAATTCGAAGCAGGGTACCATGTTCGATTGTCTTCTTTAGCCCCATTAGGGCCACAGAGAGGACGGCTCTATAAAGACCCCAAGGCGGATTTCTATATGAAAGGGGTAGCCCTCAGTGTTTTAGCTCTACGGCGACTGCATAGGTATGTATAGACATGTTCCACCTACCAAAAGAATTATAAAGAATATATCTATTTAGGAAAAAGAAATTAAAGTCGATTAATTAAGTCTACGAGGAAGAAAAAGCCGTCCAATTTGCCGCATTTACTGAAAATAGCGAAATTCGCGTTCTGGGCCGCAGGGGGTCCCGCATTCGCTTCGAGGTGCCTATACGGAGCTAGATAAAGCCACGCCGATATTTTTGTTGTAAAGAGCATTAAATTCTAAGCAGGGTACCATGTTCGATTGTTTCTTGAAGCCCCTTTAGGCCATAGAAAGGGCGGCTCTATAAAGACTCTAAAGCGGATTTCTATATGAAAGGGGTAGGCCTCTGTATTTTAGCTCTACGGGGACTACTCAGGTAGGTAGGGACATGTTCTACCTACCAAACGATTTCTAAAGATTGTATCTATTTGGAAAAAATAAATTAAAGTCGATTAATTAACTCTCCGGGGAAGAAATGGCCGTCCAATTTGCCGCATTTACTGAAAATAGTGAAATTCGCGCTCTGGGACGCAGGGGGTCCCGCATTCCCCTTGAGGTGCCTATACGGAGCTAGATAGAGCACTGCTGATATTTTTGTTAGAAAGAGCATGAAATTCTAAGCAGGGTACCATGTTCGATTGTTTTTTTGAAGCCCCTTGAGGGCCATAGAAAGGGCGGCTCTATAAAGACTCTAAAGCGGATTTCTATATGAAAGGGGTAGCCCTCGGTATTTTAGCTCTACGGGGACTATTCAGGTAGGTAGGGACATGTTCTACCTACCAAACGATTTCTAAAGATTGTATCTATTTGGGAAAAATAAATTAAAGTCGATTAATTAACTCTCCGGGGAAGAAATGGCCGTCCAATTTGCCGCATTTACTGAAAATAGCGAAATTCGCGCTCTGGGACGCAGGGGGTCCCGCATTCCCCTCGAGGTGCCTATACGGAGCTAGATAGAGCCACGCCGATATTTTTGTTGTAAAGAGCATTAAATTCTAAGCAGGGTACCATGTTCGATTGTCTTTTTTAGCCGCCTTAGGGCCACAGAGAGGACGACTCTATAAAGACCCGAAGGCGGATTTCTATATGAAAGGGGTAGCCCTCGGTATTTTAGCTCTACGGGGACTATCCTAGTAAGTATAGACATGTTCAACCCCTCAAAATACTCTAAAAGAATGTATCTATTTGGAAAAAATAAATTAAAGTCGATTAATTAATCCTCCGAGGCAGAAATCACCGTCCAATTTGCCGCATCTACCGAAAATACGGAAAATGCTTTCCAGGTCCGCGGGGGTCCCGCATTCGCTCCGGGGTGCCTATACGGAGCTAGATAGAGCACTGTTGATATTTTTGTTAGAAAGGGCATTAAATTCTAAGCAGGGTACCATGTTCGATTGTTTTTCGAAGCCCCTCTAGGGCCATAGAAAGGGCGGCTCTATATAGACTCTAAAGCGGATTTCTATATGAAAGGGGTAGCCCTCGGTATTTTAGCTCTACGGGGACTACCCTAGTAAGTATAGACATGTTCTACCCCTCAAAATACTCTAAATGAATGTATCTATGTGGGAAAAATAAATTAAAATCGATTAATTAACCCTCCGAGGCAGAAATCACCGTCCAATTTGCCGCATCTACCGAAAATACGGAAAATGCTTTCCAGGTCCGCGGGGGTCCCGCATTCTCGCCGGGGTGCCTATACCGAGCTAGATAGAGCACTGCTGATATTTTTGTTAGAAAGAGCATGAAATTCTAAGCAGGGTACCATGTTCGATTGTCCTTTTTAGCCCCTTCAGGGCCACAGAGAGGACGGCTCTATAAAGACTCCAAGGCGGATTTCCATATGAAAGGGGTAGGCCTCTGTATTTTAGCTCTACGGGGACTACTCAGGTAGGTAGGGACATGTTCTACCTACCAAAAGATTTCTAAAGATTGTATCTCTTTGGGAAAAATAAATTAAAGTCGATCAAATAACCCTCCGACGAAGAAATGGCCGTCCAATTTGCCGCATCTACCGAAAATACGGAAAATACTTTCCAGGTCCGCGGGGGTCCCGCATTCGCGCCGGGGTGCCTATACGGAGCTAGATAGAGCACTGCTGATATTTTTGTTAGAAAGGGCATTAAATTCTAAGCTGGGTACCATGTTCGATTGCTTTTTTGAAGCCCCTTTAGGGCCATAGAAAGGGCGGCTCTATGAAGACTCTAAAGCGGATTTCTATATGAAAGGGGGAGCCCTCGGTATTTTAGCTCTACGGCGACTACATAGGTATGTATAGACATGTTCTACCCACCAAAAGAATTATAAAGAATGTATCTATTTGGGAAAAAAAAATTAAAGTCGATTAATTAACTCTACGAGGAAGAAAAAGCCGTCCAATTTGCCGCATTTACTGAAAATAGCGAAATTTGCGTTCTGGGCCGCAGGGGGGTCCCGCATTCGCCTCGAGGTGCCTATACGGAGCTAGATGGAGCCATACCGATATTTTTGTTAGAAAGAACATTAAATTCTAAGCAGGGTACCATGTTCGATTGTGTTTTTCAGCCCCTTCAGGGCCACAGAGAGAGCGGCTCTATAAAGACTCTAAAGCGGATTTCCGTATGAATGGGGTAGCCCTCGGTATTTTAGCTCTACGGGGACTACATAGGTAGGTACGGTCATGTTATACCCACCAAAAGAATCATAAAGAATATATCTATTTGGGAAAAAGAAATTGAAGTCGATTAATTAACTCTACGAGGAAGAAAAAGCCGTCCAATTTGCCGCATTTGTTGAAAATAGCGAAATTCGCGTTTCGGGCCGCAGGGGTCCTGCATTCGCCTCGAGGTGCCTATACGGAGCTAGAAAGAGCCACGCCGATATTTTTGTTAGAAAGAGCATTAAATTCTAAGCAGGGTACTATGTTCGATTGTCTTTTTCAGCCCCTTTAGGGCCAGAGAGAGGACGGCTCTATAAAGACTCCAAGGGGGATTTCCATATGAAAGGGGTAGGCCTCTGTATTTTAGCTCTACGCGGACTACTCGGGTAGATAGGGACATGTTCTACCTACCAAAAGATTTCTAAAGATTGTATCTATTTGGGAAAAATAAATTAAAGTCGATCAAATAACCCTCCGACGAAGAAATGGCCGTCCAATTTGCCGCATCTACTGAAAATACGGAAAATGCTTTCCAGGTCCGCGGGGGTCCCGCATTCGCGCCGGGGTGCCTCTACGGAGCTAGATAGAGCACTGCTGATATTTTTGTTAGAAAGGGCATTAAATTCTAAGCAGGGTATCATGTTCGATTGTTTTTTTAAGCCCCTTTACGGCCATAGAAAGGGCGGCTCTATGAAGACTCCAAGGCGGATTTCCATATAAAAGGGGTAGGCCTCTGTATTTTAGCTCTACGGGGACTACATAGGTAGGTATAGACATGTTCTACCCACCAAAAGAATTATTAAGAATGTATCTATTTGGGAAAAATAAATTAAAGTCGATCAAATAACCCTCCGACGAAGAAATGGCCGTCCAATTTGCCGCATCTACTGAAAATACGGAAAATGCTTTCCAGGTCCGCGGGGGTCCCGCATTCGCTCCGGGGTGCCTATACGGAGCTAGATAAAGCACTGCTGATATTTTTATTAGAAAGAGCAATAAATTCTAAGCAGGGTAGCATATTGGGTTGTTTTTACAGCCCTTACGGGGCCAGAGAGAGTGCGTCTCTATAGAGACTCTAAACAGAGCAGAAGGGGTAGCCCTCCATATTTTAGGTCTACGGGGACTACCGCGGTAGTTAAAGACATGTTCTATGCACCAAAAGATTCATAAAGAATGTATCTATGTGGGAAAAATAAATTAAATTCGATGATCTAACTCCCCGAGGAAGAAATGACCGTCCAATTTGCCATATCTACCGAAAATACCGAAATTCACTTCCTGGGCTGCGGGGGGTGGGGCGCATTCGCGTCGGGGTGCCTATACGGATCTAGATAGAGCAATGCTGATATTTTGGTTGTAAAGAGCATTAAATTCTAAGCAGGGTAGCATATTTGGTTGGTTTTTTGGCTGCCTCTTTAGGGTCATAGGGAGGAGCGGAGCGGCCATCGAGGACAGCTCGCTTTCTCGGCAGCAGCAAAATCAGAGACATCATTTGCCGAGGCGAGGAGGGGAGCGACCGTTGAGGACAGTTCGCTTTCTCGGCAGCAGCAAAATCAGAGAAACATCATCTGCCGAGGCGAGGAGGGGGGCGACCGTGGAGGACAGCTCGCTTTCTCGGCAGCAGCAAAATCAGACATCATCTGCCGAGGAGCAGGGCGGCCGTCGAGGGGAGCGCTGATCTCTCAGTGGTCTACTGCGTTTTTCGTAGTGTAGGTGTATTTGTATTATTAACAAAAATTTAATTCTATATTCGATTGAATTGGTATATTAATGATACTGTAAAAAGTGTTTCCTCATCTAGGCACGAGCGGGACGATCTTGGCACGTGCCAGGTAATTTACAGGTAGCGTTGTTTATTCTGAGGCACGCGCCCTTGTGTATTCCAGGTAAATCCACCTCATGCAGGCACGTGCCAGGTAATCCAGTGGTAAACTTTTATTCTAAAGCACATGTCCTCTTTTATATCATGGAAAACAGTACGAAATACTTTTTAGATTAAATAGCTAGAATAATATATAGCTTCACATATTTCTATTCATCTTTTTATTGAGAGGGGTAGACTATCCCCACTGAAAAATCGAATTTTTTATTTATCAAGGTATGTTTAAGTTCTTTATATCATTTTATTCCACGTGAGAAGACGAGAAAAATGATATCAATATCATAATTATAGCTTTAAAAATAAAAGTTCCAGCTCTCAATATGTGTGGAGAACCTGGAGTCGGCCTTTTTTTTTATGTGGCAGATTCGGACACAAAAAAGGCCGTTTCCAGGTTTTCCGATCCAAAACCCACATATCTATACATTAAATTGTTCGTCTCGACGAGACGAGAAAGAATATGTAATTAGAATTTCAGTGGCTCCAAAAATAAAAAAGTTATTGACTGAAAACTTTAGGAATTGGACTTAGACTTTTTGTCGACGAGTAAAATGCAATCCTTATAGGGGGTGATTGTCTTATTATACACACTACAGCATTGTTTTTTACACCATTTTTCTCGTCTCAACGAGACGAAGACAATGATATCAAACACACGGAAATTGAACAATAAATAGGAATTTCACAGGCAAATAAGTAGTCATTTTTATCGTTCCTAGCAGAATATCCTCCTGTCAAAAATCGAATTTTTTATTTATTAAAGTATGTTAAAGTTTTTTATATCATTTTATTACACGTGAGAAGACGAGAAAAATGATATCAATATCCAATTTATAGCTTTATAAATAAAAGTTCCAGCTCTCAACATGTGTCGGAAACCTGGAGTCGGTTTTTTTTTATGGCAGATTCTGCCAGAGTTGAGGCCGACTCCAGGTTTCCCAATCCAAAACCCAGATATCTATACATTAAAGTGTTCGTCTCGACGAGCCGAGAAAGAATATGTAATTAGAATTTCAGTGGCTCCAAAAATAAAAAAGTTATTGACTGAAAACTTTAGGAATTGGACTTAGACTTTTTGTCGACGAGTAAAATGCAATCCTTATAGGGGGTGATTGTCTTATTATACACACTACAGCATTGTTTTTTACACCATTTTTCTCGTCTCAACGAGACGAAGACAATGATATCAAACACACGGAAATTGAACAATAAATAGGAATTTCACAGGCAAATAAGTAGTCATTTTTATCGTTCCTAGCAGAATATCCTCCTGTCAAAAATCGAATTTTTTATTTATTAAAGTATGTTAAAGTTTTTTATATCATTTTATTACACGTGAGAAGACGAGAAAAATGATATCAATATCCAATTTATAGCTTTATAAATAAAAGTTCCAGCTCTCAACATGTGTCGGAAACCTGGAGTCGGTTTTTTTTTATGGCAGATTCTGCCAGAGTTGAGGCCGACTCCAGGTTTCCCAATCCAAAACCCAGATATCTATACATTAAATTGTTTGTCTCGACGAGACGAGAAAGAATATGTAATCAGAATTTTGGTGGCTCAAAAAATAAAAAAGTTATTGACTGAAAACTTTAGGAATTGGACTTAGACTTTTTGTCGACGAGTAAAATGCAATCCTTATAGGGGGTGATTGCCTTATTATACACACTAGAGCATTGTTTCTTACACCATTTTTTTCGTCTGAAAGAAACGAAGACAATGGTATCAAACACAAGGAAATTGAACAATAAATAAAAATTTCACAGGCAAAAGGTAGTACTACCATTTTTATCGTTCCTAACAGAATATCCTCCTGTCAAAAATCGAATTTTTTATTTATTAAAGTATGTTAAAGTTTTTTATATCATTTTATTCCACGTGAGAAGACGAGAAAAATGATATCAATATCCAATTTATAGCTTTAAAAATAAAAGTTCCAGCTCTCAATATTTGTGGAGAACCTGGAGTCGGTTTTTTTATGTGGCAGATTCTGCCACCAAAAAAGGCCGTCTCCAGGTTTTCCGATCCAAAACCCAGATATATATACATTAAATTGTTTGTCTCGACGAGACGAGAAAGAATATGTAATCAGAATTTTGGTGGCTCAAAAAATAAAAAAGTTATTGACTGAAAACTTTAGGAATTGGACTTAGACTTTTTGTCGACGAGTAAAATGCAATCCTTATAGGGGATGATTGCCTTATTATACACACTAGAGCATTGTTTCTTACACCATTTTTTTCGTCTGAAAGAGACGAAGACAATGGTATCAAACACAAGGAAATTGAACAATAAATAAAAATTTCACAGGCAAAAGGTAGTACTACCATTTTTATCGTTCCTAGCAGAATATCCTCCTGTCAAAAATCGAATTTTTTATTTATTAAAGTATGTTAAAGTTCTTTATATCATTTTATTCCACGTGAGAAGACGAGAAAAATGATATCAATATCATAATTATAGCTTTAAAAATAAAAGTTCCAGCTCTCAATATTTGTGGAGAACCTGGAGTCGGTTTTTTTATGTGGCAGATTCTGCCACCAAAAAAGGCCGTCTCCAGGTTTTCCGATCCAAAACCCAGATATCTATACATTAAATTGTTTGTCTCGACGAGACGAGAAAGAATATGTAATCAGAATTTTGGTGGCTCAAAAAATAAAAAAGTTATTGACTGAAAACTTTAGGAATTGGACTTAGACTTTTTGTCGACGAGTAAAATGCAATCCTTATAGGGGGTGATTGTCTTATTATACACACTACAGCATTGTTTCTTACACCATTTTTCTCGTCTCAACGAGATGAAGACAATGGTATCAAACACAAGGAAATTGAACAATAGATAAGAATTTCACAGGCAAATAAGTAGTCATTTTTATCGTTCCTAGCAGAATATCCTCCTGTCAAAAATCGAATTTTTTATTTATTAAAGTATGTTAAAGTTTTTTATATCATTTTATTACACGTGAGAAGACGAGAAAAATGATATCAATATCCAATTTATAGCTTTATAAATAAAAGTTCCAGCTCTCAACATGTGTCGGAAACCTGGAGTCGGTTTTTTTTTTATGGCAGATTCTGCCAGAGTTGAGGCCGACTCCAGGTTTCCCAATCCAAAACCCAGATATCTATACATTAAATTGTTTGTCTCGACGAGACGAGAAAGAATATGTAATCAGAATTTTGGTGGCTCAAAAAATAAAAAAGTTATTGACTGAAAACTTTAGGAATTGGACTTGGACTTTTTGTCGACGAGTAAAATGCAATCCTTATAGGGGGTGATTGCCTTATTATACACACTAAAGCATTGTTTCTTACACCATTTTTTTCGTCTGAAAGAGACGAAGACAATGGTATCAAACACAAGGAAATTGAACAATAAATAAAAATTTCACAGGCAAAAGGTAGTACTACCATTTTTATCGTTCCTAACAGAATATCCTCCTGTCAAAAATCGAATTTTTTATTTATTAAAGTATGTTAAAGTTCTTTATATCATTTTATTCCACGTGAGAAGACGAGAAAAATGATATCAATATCATAATTATAGCTTTAAAAATAAAAGTTCCAGCTCTCAATATTTGTGGAGAACCTCAGCCCTCATGAAAATTTTAGTCTGAAATTTTCCTGAAACATTTCTGAAATTTTCCTGAAACATTCCAGAATTGTCTGTCTGAAACAAAAGTCTGAAACATGCCTGTAATTGGAACATTCTAGGCATGTTTCAGACTTGGTGTTTCAGCCAATTGCAAGTGATGTTTCAGCCAAAATTTCAGCAATGTTTCATACAGTTTTCAAACTATAAGTAAGCAAGGTTTCAGAAATATTCAGCAATTATTCAGTGCCGTTTCAGCAATTATTCAGCACTGTTTCAGAAATTATTCAGCACTGTTTCAGAAATTATTCAGCACTGTTTCAGCAAATATTAAGTACTGTTTCAGCAATTATTCAGCACTGTTTCAGCAATTATTCAGTGTTGTTTCAGCAAATATTAAGTACTGTTTCAGCAATTATTCAGTGCTGTTTCAGCAAATATTCAGTGCCGTTTCAGCAATAATACCCCACCTATTCAGCAATGTTACAGCACTTATTCAGCAAGGATATGCTAGCTTTTCATCCTGCAATATACTTTAAAAAATAATCGAGACAAATATATTTCAATTTTTATTTTTCATTCAAAATATCAAGTCTTAAATTGTCTTTTTCAGGCACTACCTTTTTTATAATTTAAATTTCCATTTACTGTTTACTTGGTATTACATCCTACCGGGTCTTCCCACCTCTCTGATTAGAAATAGCTAGCTGTTGTAGGCCTTATAGTCCACTATGAGGTAATCATTCTGATTGTCATATAGATCTATAGGCCTTGTCTGTATCCAACGAATTTTTAGGATAATCCACTTCTTAATTTGCTTGAATCCATCTGAAATTATACTAGCATACATGTACATTGTAAACTTAACAATGTGTTTAATCTTATAAATAATGATCGAAGTTCATATAAATTCATGATCTTAATTAATTCAACATGGAATGCTTCAAATTTATGTGATCGAAAGTTCTGATTTTTACATAGTACAGACACTTAATTAATAGGACTATTAGGTTAACATTAACACAAAAATTCATACCTCGAACTGCTAACAAAATGGCGTCGAAGATTCAGGCCAGGGAAACCAAGATCTGGAGGTTTTCATGCTTATGCATTCTCCCTCAAGGTATTTACTAAAATCTTTTCTTGGATCCTTTATACAGGAGAGTGGAATCGCATTAAATTCATCTTCACCCACTCATACAACGATGGCGTTATGATTTCAATACATGGCTGTTGATCAAACGAAATTTTTCCCGCGTGCAATACTTCCGTCTGCGATGAATATTAAACTGGTACCCTTATCGACCTCGCCTATTTCGTATGTAGGTAGCATCGATCAGCGGGGAACCAGTTTACAAATATTTTAAAAAAAATATTGTCAAAAGTATTATAGCTCTTAAAATAAAGGATATATTCCAATATTTCTCCTATAAAATTTTTTTATCGATTTTTTTAATACTTTGTAATTGATTGACAACTTCCGTCAACATCAGAAGAAAACACAGAAGATGGAGGCCGGAGGGGCAGTGCAGTGAGAAGATTCTGCCTTACTTAACATGTAAGTTTCAAAACCAAAATAATATAGGCTTAAATTATGATTGAAAATGACAGTCATATAAATAAATGGCACTTGGTTTCAATTTTGAAGTAGAGGTGACTGTCTAATGAAAGTCGCCGATTTTTTTTGATTTATTTTTTTAAACTTACGATTTTTGTTAGACCTAGGACACCCATGTTTTCTTATGTAACAGTGTGTAAAGATTTCAAGCTAAATGCACAATTGAATTTCACTGCCCACAGTTATAACAAGTAGGGATTACACACGTTGTAATTGTAAAACGACAAAGTTACGACGACCCGAATTTTCTCAACACAATTTCGCAATCTCTTGCTAGTGCCATTCTTCCATACTTTCACAACGTCTCGTAGGTTGAAAAATTCAAAAAATGCTTAATGCAGTTTTGTATTTGATTCCAATTGCAAAAATATACTATGGTAAAGCAGTTTAAGTATATCTATGACACAAAATGCTCTTGAATTCATACATTGAAATATTACGTCATTAGACCTGAATTACGATTATAAATCAAATATACAGCATGAGTAATACAGCAATAGATACTCAAGAATTTGCTTGAAATGTAGGACTGTGTGATTGTATTGTTATGGAGCCTCTAATTAATATATTCATATATTGTTATTATATTTTTTCAGTAAGTCATTCTTAGGAGAACTTCTTAGTAGATAATAAGCAGGCTGACTCTTTATAAATTGGGAAGAGGAAGGAGTCGGAACTGTACATTCTGGAGGGAGTGGCTTGTGCTGAGTTTTATTTTTTAAGGAAACTTCCATTCAACATGTTCAACAACAGAAAATTTGTGAATTAACCCACTGTAGAGTGCCAAAATCTGTTGCAACAGAATTATAGTTGCAGATTAATCTAATAGATCTGCCTGTGATGACCATGATTGGAACTATATCTTGTTTAGTAAATGGACTTAAATAATGATCAACTCCAAAAAGTACCAAAAACTGTTACAACAGAATTGCTACAGTATAGATGCCTGTGATGACCATGATGATCGAGACTAATATTTTTGATGAAGTGTTAAAGTGTATACACAGACACAAACATGGGCATAGTTAATTTGTTTTGTATTATATAATGTCCATTATGGGTTGATTTCATTGTCATGTCATATATTATGATTATAGTTTAAATAATTTATCTCCAAGGAATTTGTGTTTTCTCAGCATGATAAGTTGTCGCAATATTGCAGAGTTTCAGACAGTTTCAGCAATTTGAATGTTTCAGATGGAACTCAGCAATTTTAATTGATGTTTCAGACTGTCTCAGCAACTTGTCTGAATGTTTCAGTAATTAAGAAATGTTTCAGCAATGCTCAAGGTGTTTCAGCATATGTACTGAAACATTTTCAGCATTGATTCAGCAAGAAACATTTCAGTAAGCAATGTTTCAGTAATTAAGAAATGTTTCAGCAATGCTCAAGGTGTTTCAGCATATATGCTGAAACATGTTCAGCATTGATTCAGCAAGAAAAATTTCAGTAAGCAACGTTTCAGATTTGTTTCAGATATCTTTCAGCAAATTTTCAGCAAAATATTTTCATGAGGGTGGAGTCGGTTTTTTTATGTGGCAGATTCTGCCACAAAAAAAGGCCGTCTCCAGGTTTTCCGATCCAAAACCCAGATATCTATACATTAAATTGTTTGTCTCGACGAGACGAGAAAGAATATGTAATCAGAATTTTGGTGGCTCAAAAAATAAAAAAGTTATTGACTGAAAACTTTAGGAATTGGACTTGGACTTTTTGTCGACGAGTAAAATGCAATCCTTATAGGGGGTGATTGCCTTATTATACACACTAAAGCATTGTTTCTTACACCATTTTTTTCGTCTGAAAGAGACGAAGACAATGGTATCAAACACAAGGAAATTGAACAATAAATAAAAATTTCACAGGCAAAAGGTAGTACTACCATTTTTATCGTTCCTAACAGAATATCCTCCTGTCAAAAATCGAATTTTTTATTTATTAAAGTATGTTAAAGTTCTTTATATCATTTTATTCCACGTGAGAAGACGAGAAAAATGATATCAATATCATAATTATAGCTTTAAAAATAAAAGTTCCAGCTCTCAATATTTGTGGAGAACCTCAGCCCTCATGAAAATTTTAGTCTGAAATTTTCCTGAAACATTTCTGAAATTTTCCTGAAACATTCCAGAATTGTCTGTCTGAAACAAAAGTCTGAAACATGCCTGTAATTGGAACATTCTAGGCATGTTTCAGACTTGGTGTTTCAGCCAATTGCAAGTGATGTTTCAGCCAAAATTTCAGCAATGTTTCATACAGTTTTCAAACTATAAGTAAGCAAGGTTTCAGAAATATTCAGCAATTATTCAGTGCCGTTTCAGCAATTATTCAGCACTGTTTCAGAAATTATTCAGCACTGTTTCAGAAATTATTCAGCACTGTTTCAGCAAATATTAAGTACTGTTTCAGCAATTATTCAGCACTGTTTCAGCAATTATTCAGTGTTGTTTCAGCAAATATTAAGTACTGTTTCAGCAATTATTCAGTGCTGTTTCAGCAAATATTCAGTGCCGTTTCAGCAATAATACCCCACCTATTCAGCAATGTTACAGCACTTATTCAGCAAGGATATGCTAGCTTTTCATCCTGCAATATACTTTAAAAAATAATCGAGACAAATATATTTCAATTTTTATTTTTCATTCAAAATATCAAGTCTTAAATTGTCTTTTTCAGGCACTACCTTTTTTATAATTTAAATTTCCATTTACTGTTTACTTGGTATTACATCCTACCGGGTCTTCCCACCTCTCTGATTAGAAATAGCTAGCTGTTGTAGGCCTTATAGTCCACTATGAGGTAATCATTCTGATTGTCATATAGATCTATAGGCCTTGTCTGTATCCAACGAATTTTTAGGATAATCCACTTCTTAATTTGCTTGAATCCATCTGAAATTATACTAGCATACATGTACATTGTAAACTTAACAATGTGTTTAATCTTATAAATAATGATCGAAGTTCATATAAATTCATGATCTTAATTAATTCAACATGGAATGCTTCAAATTTATGTGATCGAAAGTTCTGATTTTTACATAGTACAGACACTTAATTAATAGGACTATTAGGTTAACATTAACACAAAAATTCATACCTCGAACTGCTAACAAAATGGCGTCGAAGATTCAGGCCAGGGAAACCAAGATCTGGAGGTTTTCATGCTTATGCATTCTCCCTCAAGGTATTTACTAAAATCTTTTCTTGGATCCTTTATACAGGAGAGTGGAATCGCATTAAATTCATCTTCACCCACTCATACAACGATGGCGTTATGATTTCAATACATGGCTGTTGATCAAACGAAATTTTTCCCGCGTGCAATACTTCCGTCTGCGATGAATATTAAACTGGTACCCTTATCGACCTCGCCTATTTCGTATGTAGGTAGCATCGATCAGCGGGGAACCAGTTTACAAATATTTTAAAAAAAATATTGTCAAAAGTATTATAGCTCTTAAAATAAAGGATATATTCCAATATTTCTCCTATAAAATTTTTTTATCGATTTTTTTAATACTTTGTAATTGATTGACAACTTCCGTCAACATCAGAAGAAAACACAGAAGATGGAGGCCGGAGGGGCAGTGCAGTGAGAAGATTCTGCCTTACTTAACATGTAAGTTTCAAAACCAAAATAATATAGGCTTAAATTATGATTGAAAATGACAGTCATATAAATAAATGGCACTTGGTTTCAATTTTGAAGTAGAGGTGACTGTCTAATGAAAGTCGCCGATTTTTTTTGATTTATTTTTTTAAACTTACGATTTTTGTTAGACCTAGGACACCCATGTTTTCTTATGTAACAGTGTGTAAAGATTTCAAGCTAAATGCACAATTGAATTTCACTGCCCACAGTTATAACAAGTAGGGATTACACACGTTGTAATTGTAAAACGACAAAGTTACGACGACCCGAATTTTCTCAACACAATTTCGCAATCTCTTGCTAGTGCCATTCTTCCATACTTTCACAACGTCTCGTAGGTTGAAAAATTCAAAAAATGCTTAATGCAGTTTTGTATTTGATTCCAATTGCAAAAATATACTATGGTAAAGCAGTTTAAGTATATCTATGACACAAAATGCTCTTGAATTCATACATTGACATATTACGTCATTAGACCTGAATTACGATTATAAATCAAATATACAGCATGAGTAATACAGCAATAGATACTCAAGAATTTGCTTGAAATGTAGGACTGTGTGATTGTATTGTTATGGAGCCTCTAATTAATATATTCATATATTGTTATTATATTTTTTCAGTAAGTCATTCTTAGGAGAACTTCTTAGTAGATAATAAGCAGGCTGACTCTTTATAAATTGGGAAGAGGAAGGAGTCGGAACTGTACATTCTGGAGGGAGTGGCTTGTGCTGAGTTTTATTTTTTAAGGAAACTTCCATTCAACATGTTCAACAACAGAAAATTTGTGAATTAACCCACTGTAGAGTGCCAAAATCTGTTGCAACAGAATTATAGTTGCAGATTAATCTAATAGATCTGCCTGTGATGACCATGATTGGAACTATATCTTGTTTAGTAAATGGACTTAAATAATGATCAACTCCAAAAAGTACCAAAAACTGTTACAACAGAATTGCTACAGTATAGATGCCTGTGATGACCATGATGATCGAGACTAATATTTTTGATGAAGTGTTAAAGTGTATACACAGACACAAACATGGGCATAGTTAATTTGTTTTGTATTATATAATGTCCATTATGGGTTGATTTCATTGTCATGTCATATATTATGATTATAGTTTAAATAATTTATCTCCAAGGAATTTGTGTTTTCTCAGCATGATAAGTTGTCGCAATATTGCAGAGTTTCAGACAGTTTCAGCAATTTGAATGTTTCAGATGGAACTCAGCAATTTTAATTGATGTTTCAGACTGTCTCAGCAACTTGTCTGAATGTTTCAGTAATTAAGAAATGTTTCAGCAATGCTCAAGGTGTTTCAGCATATGTACTGAAACATTTTCAGCATTGATTCAGCAAGAAACATTTCAGTAAGCAATGTTTCAGTAATTAAGAAATGTTTCAGCAATGCTCAAGGTGTTTCAGCATATATGCTGAAACATGTTCAGCATTGATTCAGCAAGAAAAATTTCAGTAAGCAACGTTTCAGATTTGTTTCAGATATCTTTCAGCAAATTTTCAGCAAAATATTTTCATGAGGGTGGAGTCGGTTTTTTTATGTGGCAGATTCTGCCACAAAAAAAGGCCGTCTCCAGGTTTTCCGATCCAAAACCCAGATATCTATACATTAAATTGTTTGTCTCGACGAGACGAGAAAGAATATGTAATCAGAATTTTGGTGGCTCAAAAAATAAAAAAGTTATTGACTGAAAACTTTAGGAATTGGACTTAGACTTTTTGTCGACGAGTAAAATGCAATCCTTATAGGGGGTGATTGTCTTATTATACACACTACAGCATTGTTTCTTACACCATTTTTCTCGTCTCAACGAGATGAAGACAATGGTATCAAACACAAGGAAATTGAACAATAAATAAGAATTTCACAGGCAAATAGGTAGTCATTTTTATCGTTCCTAGCAGAATATCCTCCTGTCAAAAATCGAATTTTTTATTTATTAAAGTATGTTAAAGTTCTTTATATCATTTTATTACACGTGAGAAGACGAGAAAAATGATATCAATATCCAATTTATAGCTTTATAAATAAAAGTTCCAGCTCTCAACATGTTTCGGAAACCTGGAGTCGGTTTTTTTTTTATGGCAGATTCTGCCAGAGTTGAGGCCGACTCCAGGTTTCCCAATCCAAAACCCAGATATCTATTCATTAAATTGTTTGTCTCGACGAGACGAGAAAGAATATGTAATCAGAATGTTGGTGGCTCAAAAAATAAAAAAGTTATTGACTGAAAACTTTAGGAATTGGACTTAGACTTTTTGTCAAGTAGAAATTAGTCCCTTCAGGGGCTTCATGTCATTTATACTCGACCTACAACAGTGTGCTTTACATCATTTTCTTTGTCTCATTGAGACGAGAAAGAATATGTAATTTAAAAATATATAGGGTTGATAATGAAAATTTTATGCCTCAAACCTTTTACAATTTGGACTTAGTCATTTTACAGCGAGTTATAAAAAATGCTTTTTGGGGCTGATTTCCTTATTTATTGTCACACCTTAATGTTTCTTATATCATCTTTTTCGTCTCAATGAGGCGAAGCAGCTGATACCAGGTTCATATTTCTAGCTTGATCAATATAATGATGAGCCTCCAAAAGCATTTTCAGTCATTCCTCGGAAAAAGTCTAAGTCCCAAATCAGGTTATCAGGGGTCAACATTTTTATTATTCATGTTATATAAAATATGATTATATATTCCTTCTCGTCTCTTCAAGACGAAAAAAATGATATAAAGATCTTTTAAATATCCTGAATAATAAAGTTTTAGGACATGAATATGTCTTTCTTATTTACCCTCCTAAAAGGGACATAATCTCAATAGGAATGTAAAGTATTTCAGGTGGCAAAATTTTTATTACTTGAGCTATGTCATTGTGCTTTATATCATTTTCTTCGTCTTAAAAAGACGAGAATGAATATGTAATTAAAATAAATGTAGGATGAAAAATGAAAATGTTATGCCCTAAACCTTTTACAATTTGGACTTAGTCATTTTACAGCGAGTGATAAAAAATGCTTTTTGGGGCTGATTTCCTTATTTATTATCACACCTTAATGTTTCTTATATCATTTTCTTCGTCTCAATGAGGCGAAACAGGTGATGCCAAGCTCTTATTTCTAGCTTGATAAATAAAATTATGAGCCCCCCAAAGCATTTTCAGTCATTCGTCGGGAAAAGTCTAAGTCCCAAATCAGGTTATCTGGGGTCAACATTTTTATTATTCATGTTACATAAAATATGATTATATATTCCTTCTCGTCTCCTCAAGACGAAAAAAATGATGTAAAGATCTTTTAAATATCCTGAATAATAAAGTTTTAGGACATGAATAGGTCTTTCTTATTTACCCTCCTAAAAGGGACATGATCTCAATAGGAATGTAAAGTATTTCAGGGAGTAAAAATCTTATTACTTGAGCTATGTCATTGTGCTTTATATCATTTTCTTCGTTTTAAAAAGACGAGAAAGAACATGTAATTAAAATAAATGTAGAATGAAAAATGAAAATGTTATGCACTAAACCTTTTACAATTTGGACTTAGTCATTTTACAGCGAGTGATAAAAAATGCTTTTTGGGGCTGATTTCCTTATTTATTATCACACCTTAATGTTTCTTATATCATTTTTTTCGTCTCAATGAGGCGAAGCAGGAGATATCAAGTTCATATTTCTAGCTTGATAAATATAATGATGAGCCCCCAAAAGCATTTTCAGTCATTTGTCTGAAAAAGTCTAAGTCCCAAATCAGGTTATCTGGGGTCAAGATCTTTATTATTCATGTTACATAAAATATGATTATATATTTCTTTTCGTCTCAAAAAGCCGAGAAAGACTATGGTAACAAAATATTTTTTGGATGACAAATACAGGACTGAGGGCTAACCCTAATTTTAAATCTCGCAGAGCTAGGGTTATGGCCCGTGCCTGGAGTTGGGGGTACCCTTTGGTCGGAAAAAATATTTGATGGCATATTCTTTTTCGCCTCATTGAGACGAAGAAAATGGTATAAAGCTCAATGTCATAGCTCAATCAATGAAAATTTGGCTTTCAAAAATCTATTAATTTCCTCATAAGGCATAAGCCTAATACTCTTATAAGGAAATTAATAGATTATTGGAAGCCATATTTTCATTTATTGAGCTATGATATTGAGTTTGATATCATTCTTTTCGTCTCAAAAAGGCGAGAAAGACTATGGTAACAAAATATTGTTTGGATGACAAATACAAGACTGAGGGCTAACCCTAATTTTAAATCTCGCAGAGCTAGGGTTATGGCCCGTGCCTGGATTTGGGGGTACCCTTTGGTCGGAAAAAATATTTGATGGCATATTCTTTTTCGCCTCATTGAGACGAAGAAAATGGTATAAAGCTCAATGTCATAGCTCAATAAATGAAAATTTGGCTCTCAAAAATCTACTAATTTCCTTATAAGGCATAAGCCTAATACTCTTATAAGGAAGTTAATAGATTATTGGAAGTCATATTTTCATTTATTGAGCTATGATATTGAGTTTGATATCATTCTCTTCGTCTCGAAAAGACGAGAAAGAATATGTAATTAAAATAAATGTAGGGTGGATAATGAAAATGTTATGCCCTAAACCTTTTACAATTTGGACTTAGTCATTTTACAGCGAGTGATAAAAAATGCTTTTTGGGGCTGATTTCCTTATTTATTATCACACCTTAATGTTTCTTATATCATTTTCTTCGTCTCAATGAGGCGAAACAGGTGATACCAAGCTCTTATTTCTAGCTTGATAAATAAAATTATGAGCCCCCCAAAGCATTTTCAGTCATTCGTTGGAAAAAGTCTAAGTCCCAAATCAGGTTATCTGGGGTCAACATTTTTATTATTCATGTTACATAAAATATGATTATATATTCCTTCTCGTCTCCCCAAGACGAAAAAAATGATGTAAAGATCTTTTAAATATCCTGAATAATAAAGTTTTAGGACATGAATAGGTCTTTCTTATTTACCCTCCTAAAAGGGACATAATCTCAACAGGAATGTAAAGTATTTCAGGTGGCAAAATTTTTATTACTTGAGCTATGACATTGTGCTTTATATCATTTTTTTCGTCTTAAAAAGACGAGAAAGAATATGTAATTAAAATAAATGTAGGGTGGATAATGAAAATGTTATGCCCTAAACCTTTTACAATTTGGACTTAGTCATTTTACAGCGAGTGATAAAAAAAAGTCCCCCACACCAGCGTACTGGTGCAGAGGACAAGTTATTGGGAGAAAAAAAAAGTCCCCCACACCAGCGTACTGGTGCAGAGGACAAGTTATTGGGAGAAAAACTATCTTTATCAGGAGACTTAGTGATATAAAGAAGTTCCTATTTGAGCTATATGTGCATTCCGTAGGCTAAAGTCCAAAATCAATTATGGCCACCTAAAATTAATATTTTTCAAGATACCCCAAAACTGATTGCATATTATTTGGGCCTTTTTTGAGACGAACAAATTGATATAAAGAACTTTGATGTACTCCAATAAATAAAGGAAAAAAAAATTCATGGCAGATTTTACCATATGCAATGAATTATATAGGAATTACATGGTTTTTCGGGGACAAAATCTATATTAATGGTCCTATCCCATGATATCTTATGTCATTTTCTTCGTCTTAACGAGACGAGAAAGAATATGTAATCCAATAATTGTTAGGGTGATAAATAAAGATTTTACCTCCCAAAAACTTGTGATTTTGGACTTAGAGTTTTTTCGACACGTGAAAAATACAAGTTTTGGGCTGTGGTTTTCTTATACATAGACCTAGCTCTATGAAGTTGACATCATTCTCTTCGTCTCGTTAAGACAAACAACATGATATAAGACACTATAAGATAGGACAATTAATAAATATTTTGTCTCCCAAAAGCTATGTATTTCCTATGTAATTCATTGCATATGGTAAAATCTGCCATCGAGGACATATTTTTTTTATTTATGGTCCTATCTCAAAGTTCTTTATATCATTTTGTTCGTCTCGTTGAGACGAAAAGAATGATGTAAAGAAGTCTGACATTGCTTGATAAATGAAAGTTTTTCCTATTTGGCCTATGTATACGTCTCGGACGCTATAGAGTCCAAAATCAATTATGGCCACCTAAAATTAATATTTTTCAAGATACCCCAAAACTGATTGCATATTATTTGGGCCTTTTTTGAGACGAACAAATTGATATAAAGAACTTTGATGTACTCCAATAAATAAAGAAAAAAAAAATTCATGGCAGATTTTACCATATGCAATGAATTATATAGGAAATACATGGTTTTTCGGGGACAAAATCTAAATTAATGGTCCTATCCCATGATATCTTATGTCATTTTCTTTGTCTTAACGAGACGAGAAAGAATATGTAATCCAATAATTGTTAGGGTGATAAATAAAGATTTTACCTCCCAAAAACTTGTGATTTTGGACTTAGAGTTTTTTCGACACATAGACCTAGCCAAATGAAGTTGATATCATTCTCTTCGTCTCATTGAGACGAATAAGATGGTATAAGATACTTTAAGATCGAGTAATAAATAAAGATTTCACATCCGAAAAACTGTGCATTTTTAAGTTTTTCCATGGGCGTGGCCAAATATATCTCATCGCATATATTTTTTTTATTTATTGTCCTATCTCAAAGTTCTTTATATCTTTTTTTTCGTCTTAACGAGACAAACACGAATATCTAATCCTATTTCTGATCGGATAATTATGAAGCTTTTTCTGAATGAATAAGTGATATTTTCCTCGGTTTCCGGATTTCCCGGACTCTCCTCCGGATAGGGGTGGGGGCATATAATTGGAAACCCCCTCTCCGAGGTGGGACTAAGATGCCCTTATGATATACACCCATAATAATACCTACTACCCTCGTTAAAGGCCTCCACGGGGCCTATGGCAGAATCTGCCATGAGTTTTTTCCGATTTTGTCCGGATCATTTCCGCTCCGGGTAAGGAAATTTCCAAAAACCAAGTCCATGGTCCGGTAGCCTACCTCCAAGTCACCCCATATACCAAATTGGGTTGAAAAATAATAATAACTAGTATCTTTTTCAGGGGGCTGAAAATGGCTATATTTTAACTAAAAAGCCCTACCCCCGGGGTGGGGGTGGGGGAGAAAATCGAAACCCCCCCTCCGAGGTCGGACGAAGGTCCCCTAATGATATATACCCATACTAATACCATACCCCATACATGAAGGCCTCCAGGGGGCCTATGGCAGATTCTGCCATAAAAATATGGCAGAATCTGCCATAGAAATCCTAAGGACGGCCTCAATAAACTGTGCAAGTTTTGTTATATATATCTAAACAAAATATTTACGAGTAAAAAGTTATGATTTAAAATGTGGAAAAAAATGCACACTTTTTAAAACTCCATTTTCGACCCCTACCGAGCTTCCATACTAGGCACTTCCAGAAATTTTTAAAACCCAGGTGCACAACTACAGCATGTCGTCTAACATCACTGAAAATTTCAGCACTCTAGCTTTTATCGTTTTTGAGTTTTTGTCTGGACAAAATGGTCATTAAAAAATCGATAAAAGGGGGATAACTTCCAACCGGAAGTGATTTTTCAAAAATTGAAACGGCGGTACAAACTTCAAATGGCAACGCATCAATCCTGAAAATTTGAAGCAAATCGATCCAGCCATCTCCGAGAAATCTTCTGCACAAAAATCGGTAAGGAGAAAAAAAAAAAAAACTAGATTCGATCTCGTTGCGAGCAACGAGTGGGTCTTCCGTCCAAATTTAGATGTGATTAGATAAGAATTTGACTGACATTTTCGTTCATAAATAATGATACAAATATATTGTCTAGACGAACAATTTAGCTTTGGTTATGTTTTACAAATATTGATCATTTAAATGTTATAAATTAAAGACTCTCTCTACCTCTCGGCAACTAATTAAAGGGGTCAGCTTTTTTTCGAGAAAAAAGTTAATAATGTTATTTACTGCGATACAGATTCAACTGATCAGGCGAGTCATGCCGCCTGGAGGCCTATTTTTTTTATATCATTCTAGATATATCTCGCAAAACTGAACAAATTTTGTTCTACATGTCCTATGGAAATTTTCTTAAGAAAAAAGTTATTGATTGCGATATTTATCATTTATCAGACTGTTAAGGCGAGTCATAAGGCCCGTGGGCCTTTTTCTTGATATCGTTTGAAAGATCTTGCAAACCTGAACAACTTTTGGTCTACATGTTTTATCAAAAGTTTCTCCAGAAAAAAGCTATTGATTGTGACACTAATCAAACTCTTCAGGCGAGCCATGAGGCTCGTTCGCCTTTTTCATGATGTTGTTTGAAAGATCTTACAAAACTGAACAACTTTTCCTCTAGATGTCTCATTAAAAGTTTCTTGACTAAAATGTTATAGATTACAACAATAACCCAACTGTTCAGGTGAGCCATGAGACCCGCAGGCCTTATTCTTAACATCGTTAGTAACGCTTGCGAATCTGAACAACTTTTGTTCTACATGTCTTATCAAAAGTTTCTCGAGAAAAAAGTTATTAATGTTATTAATTGTGATACAAATTCGACTGTTCAGGCGAGCCATGACCCCTGCAGGCCTATTTTTTGATATCATTAGATACATCTTGCAAAACTGAACAACTTTTATTCTACATGTTTCATCAAAGTTTCGTGACGAAAAAGTTAATCATTGTAACAGAAATTCAATGGTTCAGGCGAGCCATGAAGCCCATGGGCCCATTTCTTGATACGGCACGAAAGATCTCAATAAACTGTACAACTTTTGTTAGATATGTCTAAACAAAATATTTACGAGTATAACGTTATGCGACATTTATCACTGTTAAGGCGAGTCATAAGGCCCGTGGGCCTTTTTCTTGATATCATTTGAAAGATCTTGCAAAACTGAACAACTTTTGTTCTACATGTCTTATCAAAAGATTCTCGAGAAAAAAGTAATAGTGACACTGATCAAACTGTTCAGGCGAGCCATGAGGCCCGTTGACCTTTTTCATGATGTTGTTCGAAAGATCTTGCAAAACTGAACAACTTTTGTTCAAGATGTCTTATTAAAAGTTTCTTGACAAAAATGTTATAGATTGCAACAATAACCCAACTGTTCAGGTGAGCCATGAGACCCGCAGGCCTATTTATTAACATCGTTAGTTAACCCTTGCGAAACTGAACAACTTTTGTTCTACATGTCTTGTCAAAAGTTTCTCGAGAAAAAAGTTATTAATGTTATTAATTGTGATACAAATTCGACTGTTCAGGCGAGCCAATGATGCCCTGAGGCCTAGTTTTTGATATCATTAGATAGATCTTGCAAACCTGAACAACTTTTATTCTACATGTCTTATCAAAAGTTTCGTGAGAAAAAAGTTAATCATTGTAACAGAAATTCAATGGTTCAGGCGAGCCATGAGGCCTATGGGCCCATTTCTTGATATGACATGAAAGATCTCAATAAACTGTACAACTTTTGTTATATATGTCTAAGCAAAATATTTACGAGTAAATAGTTATGATTTAAAACGTGGAGAAAAATGAGACACTTTTTTAAACCCCATTTTCGACCCCTACCGAGCTTCCATACTAGGCACTTCCGGAAATTTTTTAAAACCCAGGTGCACAACTACAACATGTCGTCTAACATCACTGAAAATTTCAGCACTCTAGCTTTTATCGTTTTTGAGTTTTTGTCTGGACAAAATGGTCATCTGAAAATCGATAAAAGGGGGATAACTTCCAACCGGAAGTGATTTTTCAAAAATTGAAACGGCGGTACAAACTTCAAATGACAACGCATCAATCCTGAAAATTTGAAGCAAATCGATCCATCCATCTCCGAGAAATCTTCTGCACAAAAATCGGTAAGGAGAAAAAAAAAGAATAATAATAATAACTAGTGATCCTAATTGTTCGCGAACAATTAGAGGGCTTTCCACCTGCAATGATTTTAAAAAAGACATTTAAGAATATTTAAGATGATGTACGAAACTCAAAATGACCAAGAAAATTTCATTAATAATTTTCACGATGACCTTGACCTTTGACCTTGACCTCATTTTGAAGGTCAAAGGTCATCGGTCTTAATGCAAGTGATCCCATGTCTCTATCTATATTAATGTAAAAGCTATAAGCTTAAAAAAATGTTAATCAAGATATTTAGGGGCAATAATTTGTTAAGGGGTTTTTGGTTCCTTTCGGTTAGCTTCTCAATGCTAAAAATACTTTGAAAGACCTTGAAAATGAAAAAAAATTAATTTTGGTGATGACCTTGACCTTTGACCTTGACCTCATTTTGAAGGTCAAAGGTCATCGGTCTTAATGCAAGTGGTCCCATGTCTCTATCTATATTAATATAAAAGTTATAGGCTTAGATAATGATATTGGAGACTTTCAGGGGCAATAACTATGCTTAAGGGTTTTTGTATCCCTTTGATTATTTTTTCTTTGCAAGAGGGTTTTACTGTGAATTCATTAGCGAAGGTTTCGTGTCTCTATGACTTTCCGTTAAGTAGGAGTAGCGATAACAAGGTTTTCGACGCGAGTCTCCGAAATTCACAGAAGGGTCAGAGTTCAAAGTTGTAATGCATACTATCAAAACCAATCAAGAAGTCAATACTTATCCATATAATATTTCAACGCTATCTTAAGCAGGAAAGAGAGTATAAAAAGTGCTATTTTTTCCTCTTTTCTGATGACCTTGACCTTTGACCTTGACCTAATTTTCAAGGTCAAAGGTCACCGATCCTATTCCAGTTGGTCCCATGTCTCTACGACAAACCGTGCTCAAGCTCGACATGTTTTACGAATAAATCGCAAAACATAGAGAGGCATTAACTCCCCTTAGGGGACACCGAACCCCTTCATTTGAAATTCTTCGCTTCTACTAATTACCCTCTATGTTTTAGAAAAGGTTTCATCCTCCTATCATTTACGGTTACAAAGTAGAAGTGCTAACAATGATTTCTGCGAAAGGTCAAATAACTCCGTAAGGGGTCAAAGTTCAATTACGCAGGGTGAACTGTATTCGTTTCTCAAGAAGTACTATATGATGGACTATAAACTTTTTCGATAAGTCTTAAGACGAAGATTTTTTTTGACGGCAGGAAAATAATAATAATAACTAGTGATCCTAATTGTTCGCGAACAATTAGAGGGCTTCCCACCTTCTAGCGGTTTTTCAGTAGTGTTGAAATGCTAAAAGCCCCCCCCCCCCTACCCCACCCCACCCTCACCCAAAAAAAAAAAAAAAAAAAAAAAAAAAAAAAAATGGATTTGGCTAGAAAAGAAATTCAAATTTGCCGCCTAAATTTGAGTGTTGAGGTGTGTTCAATGCTTGGTTTCGCATTAAGTACCCGTCAAATTTGAGGGAGAAAAGGGGTGTGGGTGTTGGGTAGCCAGCACATATGCACATATCAGGTAAAAGTGTAATGGGACTTGTGCAGGTGTTTGGGGTGACTTTAGACCTGTTAGATGTGATATTTGGAGGTGCAAAGAAACCGGATGTGCCATTTTCCTAGATTGTAGTAACTGCTGGTGCATGCTGGGAGTCTATACAAGCCTCATGTTGTCAGATGTTGTGAAGATGCACTGGATTTGACCGTGTGTGTTGTGGATTGTGGAATTGAATATACAGTTTGTAATGGCTCATCCTATGTGTTCTAATTCACGGAGACAATGTCTTTCAGTCATTTCACCCAAGGAGGCATGCATATACGGATTGATAGGCTTTGACAACAAACAACCAAAATGGCGGCCGGTGAATTAGAAAGTGTCTGAGTGCATGTAGGATATCTGAACGGAGAATAGGAGTACTGCATCCCATCTGATCCTGCAGGTAAGTGTTTATTTGTTTACAATGACAGTCAGGATGGAATGTCAATGAGTTCAACTGTCAAGTAAAGTTGCATCATCATTATAAAAAAAAAAAACTTAGTCTTTATGTTGATGCAGGCAGACAATTGAATCTGGCCTATGTCTTTTCATGAATGTAAATGGAATTCATGTTTGATTGACAAGACAGTCAAGAAATGGAAGAAGTGGGTGTAGGTCAGATGTGTAGGTGTAGGTCAGATTAGCTAGAATCCTGTAATTGTTGCATGGCATGAGACCGGTCAAAATAGTGTATTGAAACAGCTGATCACAATCAGATCACTTGAAGGGTGGGGGATTTCTTCCTTGGGGACGACAGGCGTGATGGGTGGGTTGGCCTTACTCGTGGAGACTGGCCCCTGGATGCGTGACCTTGACCTTTGACCTTGACCCACTTTCAAGGTCAAACCTCAAAAATCCTGTTGTTGGGCATGAAACCGGTCAAAATAGTGCATTATAAACAGCTGATCACAGACAGATCACTTGAAGGGTGGGGGGTTTCTTCCTTGGGGACGACAGGCGTGATGGGTGGGTTGGCCTTACTCGTGGAGACTGTCCCCTGGATGCGTGACCTTGACCTTTGACCTTGACCCACGTTCAAGGTCAAACTTCAAAAACCCATGGGGGAGAAAGTGTGACCTTGACCTTTGACCTTGACCTGATTTTGAAGGTCAGAGAGGTCACGGGGCTTCGTTTAAGTGGTCCTGCGTCTCTATCTACATCCGTGAAGAAGTTGTGGGCTCGAACGACGACGTCGGAGACTTTCGGGGGGCGAGAACCGTGCTTCGGGGTTCTCGGTTTCCCCCGGTCAACTTCTCTGTGCGAGGGTCTTTTACGGTGAAATCGTCGGTCAAGGTCTCGCCTCTCCACGACTCGCGGTCTGGTAGGAGTAGCGATAACGGGGTTTTCGACGTTAAGTCGCCGCCTTTCGCAGAGCGGTCAAAGTTCAGAGTTGTAATTCAGGATTCCGAGACCGGTCCAGAATTCCATGCTGACCCATGTGATATTTCGATGCTATCTGAAGCGGGAAAGAGCGTATAAAAAGTGCCATTTTCTGGCCATTCTGGATGACCTTGACCTTTGACCTTGACCTACTTTTTCAAGGTCAAGGTCACCCAACCCGTCCCAGTGGGTTCCGTCTCTCTACGACGAAGACTTTAGGAGTCGTCAATTTGTAGGGGACAAATCGCAAAACATGAGGGGGCATTAACTCCCTTTAGGGGACACCGAATCCCTTCATTTGAAATTCTTCGCTTCTACTCATTGACCTCTATGCTTCAGCAAAGGTTTCATCCTCCTATCCTTTACGGTGAAAAAGGAGTAGCGATAACAATGATTTCTGCTAACAGGTCCGATAACTCTGTAAGGGGTCAAAGTTCCATGACGCAGGGTGAAATGTATTCGTTTCTCAAGAAGTGCTCTAGGATGGACTCTAAAGTTTTTCGATAAGTCTTAAGACGAAAATTTTTTTTGACGGCAGGAAAATAATAATAATAATAAACAGAACAATAACAATAGGACTTTCCACAGAAAGGTGGAAAGCCCTAACTAGTGATCCTAATTGTTCGCGAACAATTAGAGGGCTTTCCACCTGCAATGATTTAAAAAAAGACATTTAAGAATATTTAAGATGGTGTACGAAACTCGAAATGACCAAGAAAATTTAATTAATAATTTTCACGATGACCTTGACCTTTGACCCTCACCTCATTTTGAAGGTCAAAGGTCATCGGTCTTAATGCAAGTGATCCCATGTCTCTATCTATATTAATGTAAAAGATATAAGCTTAAAAAAATGTTAATCAAGATATTCAGGGGCAATAATTTGTTTATGGGTTTTCGGTTACTTTCGGTTAACTTATCAATGATAAAAATACTTTTAAAGACCTTGAAAATGGAAAAAATTTAATTTTGATGATGACCTTGACCTTTGACCTTGACCTCATTTTGAAGGTCAAAGGTCATCGGTCTTAATGCAAGTGGTCCCATGTCTCTATCTATATTAATATAAAAGTTATAGGCTTAGATAATGATATTGGAGACTTTCAGGGGCAATAACTATGCTTAAGGGTTTTTGTATCCCTTTGATTATTTTTTCTTTGCAAGAGGGTTTTACTGTGAATTCATTAGCGAAGGTTTCGTGTCTCTATGACTTTCCGTTAAGTAGGAGTAGCGATAACAAGGTTTTCGACGCGAGTCTCCGAAATTCACAGAAGGGTCAAAGTTCAAAGTTGTAATGCATACTATCAAAACCAATCAAGAAGTCCATACTTACCCATAAAATATTTCAACGCTATCTTAAGCAGGAAAGAGAGTATAAAAAGTGCTATTTTTTCCTCTTTTCTGATGACCTTGACCTTTGACCTTGACCTAATTTTCAAAGTCAAAGGTCACCGATCCTATTCCAGTTGGTCCCATGTCTCTACGACAAACCGTTCTCAAGCTCGACATGTTTTACGAATAAATCGCAAAACATAAAGAGGCATTAACTCCCTTTAGGGGACACCGAATCCCTTCACTTTAAATTCTTCGCTTCTACTAATTACCCTCTATGTTTTAGAAAAGGTTTCATCCTCCTATCATTTACGGTTACAAAGTAGAAGTGCTAACAATGATTTCTGCGAAAGGTCAAATAACTCCGTAAGGGGTCAAAGTTCAATTACGCAGGGTGAACTGTATTCGTTTCTCAAGAAGTACTATATGATGGACTATAAAGTTTTTCGATAAGTCTTAAGACGAAGATTTTTTTTGACGGCAGGAAAATAATAATAAACAGAACAATAACAATAGGACTTTCCACAGAAAGGTGGAAAGCCCTAACTAGTGATCCTAATTGTTCGCGAACAATTAGAGGGCTTCCCACCTTCTAGCGGTTTTTCAGTAGTGTTGAAATGCTAAAAGCCCCCCCCCCCCTACCCCACCCCACCCTCACCAAAAAAAAAAAAAAAAAAAATGGATTTGGCTTGAAAAGAAATTCAAATTTGCCGCCTTGAGTGTTGTAGTGTTGGAGATTAAGGCCTTGGTTTCGCACGATAGTACCGGTCAAATATTTGAAAAAAAGGGGTGTGAGTGTTTCATAACCGGCACATATCAGGTAAAAGTGTAATAGGACTTGTGCAGGTGTTTGGGGTGACTTTAGACCTGTTAGATGTGATATTTGGAGGTGCAAAGAAACCGGATGTGCCATTTTCCTAGATTGTAGTAACTGCTGGTGCATGCTGGGAGTCTATACAAGCCTCATGTTGTCAGATGTTGTGAAGATGCACTGGATTTGACCGTGTGTGTTGTGGATTGTGGAATTGAATATACAGTTTGTAATGGCTCATCCTATGTGTTCTAAATCACGGAGACAATGTCTTTCAGTCATTTCACCCAAGGAGGCATGCATATACGGATTGATAGGCTTTGACAACAAACAACCAAAATGGCGGCCGGTGAATTAGAAAGTGTATGAGTGCATGTAGGATATCTGAACGGAGAATAGGAGTACTGCATCCCATCTGATCCTGCAGGTAAGTGTTTATTTGTTTACAATGACAGTCGGGATGGAATGTCAATGAGTTCAACTGTCGAGTAAAGTTGCATCATCATTATAAAAAACAAAACAACTTAGTCTTTATGTTGATGCAGGCAGACAATTGAATCTGGCCTATGTCTTTTCATGAATGTAAATGGAATTCATGTTTGATTGACAAGACAGTCAAGAAATGGAAGAAGTGGGTGTAGGTCAGATGTGTAGGTGTAGGTCAGATTAGCTAGAATCCTGTAATTGTTGCATGGCATGAGACCGGTCAAAATAGTGTATTGAAACAGCTGATCACAATCAGATCACTTGAAGGGTGGGGGATTTCTTCCTTGGGGACGACAGGCGTGATGGGTGGGTTGGCCTTACTCGTGGAGACTGGCCCCTGGATGCGTGACCTTGACCTTTGACCTAGACCCACTTTCAAGGTCAAACCTCAAAAATCCTGTTGTTGGGCATGAAACCGGTCAAAATAGTGTATTATAAACAGCTGATGACAGACAGATCACTTGAAGGGTGGGGGGTTTCTTCCTTGGGGACGACAGGCGTGATGGGTGGGTTGGCCTTACTCGTGGAGACTGGCCCCTGGATGCGTGACCTTGACCTTTGACCTTGACCCACGTTCAAGGTCAAACTTCAAAAACCCATGGGGGAGAAAGTGTGACCTTGACCTTTGACCTTGACCTGATTTTGAAGGTCAGAGAGGTCACGGGGCTTCGTTTAAGTGGTCCCGCGTCTCTATCTACATCCGTGAAGAAGTTGTGGGCTCGAACGACGACGTCGGAGACTTTCGGGGGCGAGAACCGTGCTTCGGGGTTCTCGGTTTCCCTCGGTCAACTTCTCTGTGCGAGAGTGTTTCATCTGGAATTCGGCGGCGAAGGTCTCGCCTCTCCACGACTTGCGGTCTAGTGGGAGTAGCGAGAACGGGGTTTTCGACGTTAAGTCGCCGCCTTTCGCAGAGCGGTCAAAGTTCAGAGTTGTAATTCAGGATTCCGAGACCGGTCCAGAATTCCATGCTGACCCATGTGATATTTCGATGCTATCTGAAGCGGGAAAGAGCGTATAAAAAGTGCCATTTTCTGGCCATTCTGGATGACCTTGACCTTTGACCTTGACCTACTTTTTCAAGGTCAAGGTCACCCAACCCGTCCCAGTAGGTTCCGTCTCTCTACGACGAAGACTTTAGGAGTCGTCAATTTGTAGGGGACAAATCGCAAAACATGAGGGGGCATTAACTCCCTTTAGGGGACACTGAATCCCTTCATTTGAAATTCTTCGCTTCTACTAATTGACCTCTATGCTTCAGCAAAGGTTTCATCCTCCTATCCTTTACGGTTAAAAAGGAGTAGTGATAACAATGATTTCTGCTAACAGGTCCGATAACTCTGTAAGGGGTCAACGTTCCATGACGCAGGGTGAAATGTAGTCGTTTCTCAAGAAGTGCTCTAGGATGGACTCTAAAGTTTTTCGATAAGTCTTAAGACGAAAATTTTTTTTGACGGCAGGAAAATAATAATAATAATAATAATAATAAACAGAACAATAACAATAGGACTTTCCACAGAAAGGTGGAAAGCCCTAATAATAATAATAATAATAATAATAATAAACAGAACAATAACAATAGGACTTTCCACTGAAAGGTGGAAAGCCCTAATAATAAGAAAAGTGAAAAATCAACAATAGAATAATAGAAGGGTCTTCCGCTGAAGACGGAAGACCCTAACTAGATGCGATCTCGTTGCGAGCAACGAGTGGGTCTTCCGCCCAATTTTAGATGTGATGAGATAAGAATTTGACTGACATTTTCGTTCATAAATAATGATACAAATATATTATCTAGACGTACAATTTAGCTTCCGTAATGTTTTACAAATATTGATCATTTAAATGTTATAAATTAAAGACTCTCTGCCCCTCTCGGCCACTAATTAAAGGGGTCAGCCTTTTTTCGAGAAAAAAGTCAATAATGTTATTTGCTGCGATACAAATTCGACTGATCAGGCGAGTCATGTCGCCCGGAGGCCTATTTTTTGATATCATTCTAAATATATCTCGCAAAACTGAACAAATTTTGATCTACATGTCTTATCAAAATTTTCTTGAGAAAAAAATTATTGATTGCGACATTTATCAGACTGTAAAGGCGAGTCATAAGGCCCGTGGGCCTTTTTCTTGATATCGTTTGAAAGATCTTGCAAAACTGAACAACTTTTGTTTTACATGTCTTATCAAAAGTTTTTCGAGAAAAAAGCTATTGATTGTGACACTAATCAAACTCTTCAGGCGAGCCATGAGGCCCTTTCGCCTTTTGCATGATGTTTTTCGAAAGATCTTGCAAAACTGAACAACTTTTGTTCTAGATGTCTTATTAAAAGTTTCTTGACAAAAATGTTATAGATTACAACAATAACCCAACTGTTCAGGTGAGCCATGAGATCCGCAGGCTTATTTCTTAACATCGTTAGTTAACACTTGCGAAACTGAACAACTTTTGTTCTACATGTCTTATCAAAAGTTTCTCCAGAAAAAAGTTATTGATTGTGAAACTAATCAAACTCTCCAGGCGAGCCATGAAGCCCGTTCGGCATTTTCATGATGTTGTTCGAAAAATCTTGCAAAACTGAACAACTTTTGTTCTAGATGTCTTATTAAATGTTTTTTGACAAAAATGTTATAGACTGCAACAATAACCCAACTGTTCAGGTGAGCCACGAGACCCGCAGGCCTATTTCTTCAGATCGTTAGTTAACGCTTGCGAAACTGAACAACTTTTGTTCTACATGTCTTGTCAAAAGTTTCTCGCGAAAAAAGTTATTAATGTTATTAATTGTGATACAAATTTGACTGTTCAGGCGAGCCATGATGCCTGGGGGCCTATTTTTTGATATCCTTAGATAGATCTTGCAAAATTGAACAACTTTTATTCTACATGTTTTATCAAAAGTTTCGTGAGAAAAAAGTTAATCATTGTAACAGAAATTCAATGGTTCAGGCGAGCCATGAGGCCCATGGGCCCATTTCTTGATATGGCACGAAAGATCTCAATAAACTGTACAACTTTTGTTATATATGTCTAAACAAAATATTTACGAGTAAAAAGTTATGATTTAAAACGTGGAAAAAAATTGGTCACTTTTCTAAACTCCATTTTCGACCCCTACCGAGCTTCCATACTAGGCACTTCCTGAAATTTTTAAAACCCAGGTGCACAACTACAACATGTCCTCTAACATCACTGAAAATTTCAGCACTCTAGCTTTTATCGTTTTTGAGTTTTTGTCTGGACAAAATGGTCATCTGAAAATCGATAAAAGGGGGATAACTTCCAACCGGAAGTGATTTTTCAAAAATTGAAACGGCGGTACAAACTTCAAATGGCAACGCATCAATCCTGAAAATTTGAAGGAAATCGATCCAGCCATCTCCGAGAAATCTTCTGCACAAAAATCGGTAAGGAGAAAAAAAAAAGAATAATAATAATAACTAGACACGATCTCGTTGCGAGCAACGAGTAGGTCTTCCGTCCGATTTGTTGATGCACTCGGAGTTAAAAAAAGAAAAAGAAAAAAGACAAATGAGTCCCAATTTAGTTTCCGACTTTAAGACACTTTAGATATAATCAATTTTTCATATCATAAGCTTCTGAAGCAAAGTTGCGGTGAAATTCGTTTGAAATTCGACTCTCCAGGCGAGCCATAAGGCCCTCGGGCCTATTTCTTGATGTCATTTGTTAGCCCTCTATAGACTCAACAACTTTAGTTCTATATGTCTTTACAAAATATTTACCTGTAAAAAGTTATTGAGATCGACCGATATCGACAAAAAATCGACTCTACAGGCGAGCCATTAGGACCATAGGCCTATTTCTGGATATCAATCGATAGATCTCGATAAACTGAACAACTTTTGTTCAATATGTCCTTACAAAATATTTACCAGTTACAAGTTTTTGAAATCGACTGATATCGACAAAAATCGACTCTACAGGCGAGCCATGAGGCCCACAGACCCATTTTTTGATATTGATCGATAGGTTATGACACATTGAACAACTTTTGTTCAATAATGCTTTTCCAAAAATATGTCGTTTTAAAGATATGAGGCGTCAAATATTTACGATTTTGGCCCTTAAAATCTCTAATTACGTAACATATGACCTACTTTTTGATTTGATAAGATCAAGCTCGTTGAGATGAACATTTCCGCTTCTACAACTTATTATAAAATATTAATAGTTTCTGAGATATTCTCAAAAACATTTGGACCCTTCTGAACCCCTAATTTAAAGGGCCAGCCCCTTTTGCTTGATATCGTAAGAAAGGCCTTGTCATTTGAAACATTTTTTGCTCAACAAGTATTTAGAAATTCTTTACCGTTCTCGAGTTATCTCTACAAGAAATATTTAGGGGCCAAACTGTAGCTCCCTAACGGGGCCACATAGGGAAAAAACGAAATGTACATATTGTTTAGATTATCATTCTGAACAACTTTTGTTCAATAATGCTTTTCAAAATATTTGTCGTTTTAAAGATATGAGGCGTCAATTATTTATGATTTTGGCCCTTAAAATCCCTTATTACGTAACATATGACCTACTTTTTGATTTGATAAGAACAAGCTTGTTTAGATGAACATTTCCGCTTCAATGACTTATTACAAAATATTAATAGTTTCTGAGATATTCTCATAAATCTTTGGACCCTTCTGGGCCCCTAATTTAAAAGGTCAGCCCCTTTTGCTTGATATCGTAAGAAAGGTCATGACATTTCAAACATTTGTTGTTCAACAAGTATTTAGAAATTCTTTACCGTTCTCGAGTTATTTCTAGAAGTAATTTTTAGGGGCCAAACTGTAGCTCCCTAACGGGGCCACATAGGGTAAAAACGAAATATGCATATTGTTCAGATCATCATTCTGAACAACTTTTGTTCTTTATTGCTTTTCAAAATATTTGTCGTTTTCGAGATACAAGGGGTAAAAAATTTATGGTTTTGGCCCTTAAAATCCCTTATTACGTAACATATGACCTAAATTTTTATATGAATAGATTTGGATTGTTGACATGAACATTTTTTGTTCTTTGACTTATACCAAAATATTAACGATTTTTGAGATATTTGATCTAGACTTTGAGCCCTTCTAGATCCCTAATTTAAGGGGATAGCCCCTAAATCATGATATTTTCGAAAAGATCTCGTAAATGTGCACAACTTTTGTTCTACATATCTTAACAAAATATTTGCAAGAAAAAAGATATTGGAGATCAAAGGTCAAAAATCGCCGAAATCGGCGAAAAATTTTGGCATCCATTTTTTCAGGTCCAGGCGAGCGTTTAGGCAAATCGCCTCCGGTAAAATCGAATCCCCCACAAATCTTCTAAAATGTTTACTCTATCTTGTGTAGAAATTTCAAGACTCTAGCTTCAAAACTAACGGAGGAGATGTGTGGACAACAAGACCCTTCAAAAAGTCACTAAAAGAGAGATAACTCCTGACCGGAAGTGACGTCAAGCACGAAATTTTGCAAGCAAAGTCTCGTCACCAAAAGATATCTTTCCTGAAAATTTCGTGAAAATCGATCGAGAAATGGCTGAGAAAAACGCGTGTACTACCAAGGAAAATAATAATAATAATAATAATAATAATAATGAAGAAGAAGAACGCGAACAATAATAGTAAGGTCTTCCGCAGGAGACGGAAGACCTTAATAACTAGATGCGATCTCGTTGCGAGCAACGAGTGGGTCTTCCGTCCAATTTTAGATGTGATGAGATAAGAATTTGACTGAGATTTTCATTCATAAATAATGATACAAATATATTGTCTAGACGTACAATTTAGCTTCGGTAATGTTTTACAAATATTGATCATTTAAGTGCTATAAATTAAAGAATCTCTGCCGCTCTCGGCCACTAATTAAAGGGATCAGCCTTTTTTTCGACAAAAAAGTTAATAATGTTATTTACTGCGATACAAATTCGAGACTGATCAGGTGAGTCATGTCGCTCGGAGGCCTATTTTTTTTTTTATCATTCTAGATATATCTCGCAAAACTGAACAAATTTTGTTCTACATGTCCTATTAAAATTTTCTTGAGAAAAAAGTTATTGATTGCGACATTTATCAGACTGTTAAGGCGAGTCATAAGGCCCGTGGGCCTTTTTCTTGATATCGTTTGAAAAATCTTGCAAAACTGAACAACTTTTGTTCTACATGTCTTATCAAAAGTTTTTCGAGAAAAAAGTTATTGATTGTGACACTAATCAAACTGTTCAGGCGAGCCATGAGGCCCGTTCGCCTTTTTCATGATGTTGTTTGAAACATCTTGCAAAACTGAACAACTTTTGCTCTAGATGTCTCATTTAAAGTTTCTTGACTAAAATGTTATAGATTGCAACAATAACCCAACTGTTCAGGTGAGCCATGAGACCCACAGGCCTTATTCTTCACATCGTTAGTTAACGCTTGCGAATCTGAACAACTTTTGTTCTACATGTCTTATAAAAGTTTCTCGAGAAAAAAGTTATTAATGTTATTAACTGTGATACAAATTCGACTGTTCAGGCGAGCCATGACGCCCGTAGGCCTATTTTTTGATATCATTAGATATATCTTGCAAAACTGAACAACTTTTACTCTACGTGTTTCATCAAAGTTTGGTGAGGAAAAAGTTAATCATTGTAACCGAAACTCAATGGTACAGGCGAGCCATGAGGCCCATTGGCCAATTTCTTGATACGGCACGAAAGATCTCAATAAACTGTACAACTTTTGTTATATATATCTAAACAAAATATTTACGAGTATAAAGTTATGCGACATTTATACCTGTTAAGGTGAGTCTTAAGGCCCGTGGGCCTTTTTCTTGATATCGTTTGAAAGATCTTGCAAAACTGAACAACTTTTGTTCTACATGTCTTATCAAAAGATTCTCGAGAAAAAAGTTAGTAACTGTGACACTGATCAAACTGTTCAGGCGAGCCATGAGGCCCGTTCGCCTTTTTCATGATGTTGTTCGAAAGATCTTGCAAAACTGAACAACTTTTGTTCTAGATGTCTTATTAAAAGTTTCTTGACAAAAATGTTATATATTGCAACAATAATCCAACTGTTCAGGCGAGCCATGAGACCAGCAGGCCTATTTCTTAACATCGTTAGTTAACGCTTGCGAAACTGAACAACTTTTGTTCTACATGTCTTATCAAAAGTTTCTCGAGAAAAACGTTATCAATGTTATTAATTGCGATACAAATTCGACTGTTCAGGCGAGCCATGACGCCCGGAAGCCTTTTTAAAGATATCTTTAAATAGATCTTGCAAAACTGAACAACTTTTATTCTACATGTCTTACCAAAAGTTTCGTGAGAAAAAAGTAAATCATTGTTACAGAAATTCAATGGTTCAGGCGAGCCATGAGGCCCATGGGCCTATTTCTTGATATGACACGAAAGATCTCAATAAACTGTACAACTTTTGTTATATATATCTAAACAAAATATTTACGAGTAAAAAGTTCTGATTTAAAACGTGGAAAAAAATTGGACACTTTTTTAAACTCCATTTTCTACCCCTAACGAGCTTCCATACTAGGCGCTTCCGGAAATTTTGAAAACCCAGGTGCACAACTACAACATGTCGTCTAACATCACTGAAAATTTCAGCACTCTAGCTTTTATCGTTTTTGAGTTTTTGTCTGGACAAAATGGTCATCTGAAAATCGATAAAAGGGGGATAACTTCCAACCGGACGTGATTTTTCAAAAATTGAAACGGCGGTACAAACTTCAAATGGCAACGCATCAATCCTGAAAATTTGAAGCAAATCGATCCAGCCATCTCCGAGAAATCTTCTGCACAAAAATCGGTAAGGAGGAAAAAAAAGAATAATAATAATAATAATAAGAAAAGTGAAAAATCAACAATAGAATAATAGAAGGGTCTTCCGCTGAAGACGGAAGACCCTAATAAGAAAAGTGAAAAATCAACAATAGAATAATAGAAGGGTCTTCCGCTGAAGACGGAAGACCCTAATAATAATAATAACTAGACACGATCCCGTTGCGAGCAACGAGTAGGTCTTCCGTCCGATTTGCTGATGCACTCGGAGTTAAAAAAAAAAAAAAGAAGACAAATGAGTCCCAATTTAGTTTCCGACTTTAAGACACTTTAGATATAATCAATTTTTCATATCATAAGCTTCTGAAGCAAAGTTGCGGTGAAATTCGTTTGAAATTCGACTCTCCAGGCGAGCCATAAGGCCCTCGGGCCTATTTCTTGATGTCATTTGTTAGCCCTCTATAGACTCAACAACTTTAGTTCTATATGTCTTTACAAAATATTTACCTGTAAAAAGTTATTGAGATCGACCGATATCGACAAAAAATCGACTCTACAGGCGAGCCATTAGGACCATAGGCCTATTTCTGGATATCAATCGATAGATCTCGATAAACTGAACAACTTTTGTTCAATATGTCCTTACAAAATATTTACCAGTTACAAGTTTTTGAAATCGACTGATATCGACAAAAATCGACTCTACAGGCGAGCCATGAGGCCCACAGACCCATTTTTTGATATTGATCGATAGGTTATGACACATTGAACAACTTTTGTTCAATAATGCTTTTCCAAAAATATGTCGTTTTAAAGATATGAGGCGTCAAATATTTACGATTTTGGCCCTTAAAATCTCTAATTACGTAACATATGACCTACTTTTTGATTTGATAAGATCAAGCTCGTTGAGATGAACATTTCCGCTTCTACAACTTATTATAAAATATCAATAGTTTCTGAGATATTCTCAAAAACATTTGGACCCTTCTGAACCCCTAATTTAAAGGGCCAGCCCCTTTTGCTTGATATCGTAAGAAAGGCCTTGTCATTTGAAACATTTTTTGCTCAACAAGTATTTAGAAATTCTTTATAGTTCTCGAGTTATCTCTACAAGAAATATTTAGGGGCCAAACTGTAGCTCCCTAACGGGGCCACATAGGGAAAAAACGAAATGTACATATTGTTTAGATTATCATTCTGAACAACTTTTGTTCAATAATGCTTTTCAAAATATTTGTCGTTTTCAAGATATGAGGCGTCAATTATTTATGATTTTGGCCCTTAAAATCCCTTATTATGTAACATATGACCTACTTTTTGATTTGATAAGAACAAGCTCGTTTAGATGAACATTTCCGCTTCAATGACTTATTACAAAATATTAACAGTTTCTGAGATATTCTCATAAACCTTTGGACCCTTCTGGGCCCCTAATTTAAAGGGTCAGCCCCTTTTGCTTGATATCGTAAGAAAGGTCATGACATTTCAAACATTTTTTGTTCAACAAGTATTTAGAAATTCTTTACCGTTCTCGAGTTATTTCTAGAAGTAATTTTTAGGGGCCAAACTGTAGCTCCCTAACGGGGCCACATAGGGTAAAAACGAAATATGCATATTGTTCAGATCATCATTCTGAACAACTTTTGTTCTTTATTGCTTTTCAAAATATTTGTCGTTTTCGAGATACAAGGGGTAAAAAATTTATGGTTTTGGCCCTTAAAATCCCTTATTACGTAACATATGACCTAAATTTTTATATGAATAGATTTGGATTGTTGACATGAACATTTTTTGTTCTTTGACTTATACCAAAATATTAACGATTTTTGAGATATTTGATCTAGACTTTGAGCCCTTCTAGATCCCTAATTTAAGGGGATAGCCCCTAAATCATGATATTTTCGAAAAGATCTCGTAAATGTGCACAACTTTTGTTCTACATATCTTAACAAAATATTTGCAAGAAAAAAGATATTGGAGATCAAAGGTCAAAAATCGCCGAAATCGGCGAAAAATTTTGGCATCCATTTTTTCAGGTCCAGGCGAGCGTTTAGGCAAATCGCCTCCGGTAAAATCGAATCCCCCACAAATCTTCTAAAATGTTTACTCTATCTTGTGTAGAAATTTCAAGACTCTAGCTTCAAAACTAACGGAGGAGATGTGTGGACAACAAGACCCTTCAAAAAGTCACTAAAAGAGAGATAACTCCTGACCGGAAGTGACGTCAAGCACGAAATTTTGCAAGCAAAGTCTCGTCACCAAAAGATATCTTTCCTGAAAATTTCGTGAAAATCGATCGAGAAATGGCTGAGAAAAACGCGTGTACTACCAAGGAAAATAATAATAATAATAAATAATAATAATGAAGAAGAAGAACGCGAACAATAATAGTAAGGTCTTCCGCAGGAGACGGAAGACCTTAATAACTAGATGCGATCTCGTTGCGAGCAACGAGTGGGTCTTCCGTCCAATTTTAGATGTGATGAGATAAGAATTTGACTGAGATTTTCATTCATAAATAATGATACAAATATATTGTCTAGACGTACAATTTAGCTTCGGTAATGTTTTACAAATATTGATCATTTAAGTGCTATAAATTAAAGAATCTCTGCCGCTCTCGGCCACTAATTAAAGGGATCAGCCTTTTTTTCGACAAAAAAGTTAATAATGTTATTTACTGCGATACAAATTCGAGACTGATCAGGTGAGTCATGTCGCTCGGAGGCCTATTTTTTTTTTTATCATTCTAGATATATCTCGCAAAACTGAAAAAATTTTGTTCTACATGTCCTATTAAAATTTTCTTGAGAAAAAAGTTATTGATTGCGACATTTATCAGACTGTTAAGGCGAGTCATAAGGCCCGTGGGCCTTTTTCTTGATATCGTTTGAAAAATCTTGCAAAACTGAACAACTTTTGTTCTACATGTCTTATCAAAAGTTTCTCGAGAAAAACGTTATCAATGTTATTAATTGCGATACAAATTCGACTGTTCAGGCGAGCCATGACGCCCGGAAGCCTTTTTAAAGATATCTTTAAATAGATCTTGCAAAACTGAACAACTTTTATTCTACATGTCTTACCAAAAGTTTCGTGAGAAAAAAGTAAATCATTGTTACAGAAATTCAATGGTTCAGGCGAGCCATGAGGCCCATGGGCCTATTTCTTGATATGACACGAAAGATCTCAATAAACTGTACAACTTTTGTTATATATATCTAAACAAAATATTTACGAGTAAAAAGTTCTGATTTAAAACGTGGAAAAAAATTGGACACTTTTTTAAACTCCATTTTCTACCCCTAACGAGCTTCCATACTAGGCGCTTCCGGAAATTTTGAAAACCCAGGTGCACAACTACAACATGTCGTCTAACATCACTGAAAATTTCAGCACTCTAGCTTTTATCGTTTTTGAGTTTTTGTCTGGACAAAATGGTCATCTGAAAATCGATAAAAGGGGGATAACTTCCAACCGGACGTGATTTTTCAAAAATTGAAACGGCGGTACAAACTTCAAATGGCAACGCATCAATCCTGAAAATTTGAAGCAAATCGATCCAGCCATCTCCGAGAAATCTTCTGCACAAAAATCGGTAAGGAGGAAAAAAAAGAATAATAATAATAATAATAAGAAAAGTGAAAAATCAACAATAGAATAATAGAAGGGTCTTCCGCTGAAGACGGAAGACCCTAATAAGAAAAGTGAAAAATCAACAATAGAATAATAGAAGGGTCTTCCGCTGAAGACGGAAGACCCTAATAATAATAATAACTAGACACGATCCCGTTGCGAGCAACGAGTAGGTCTTCCGTCCGATTTGCTGATGCACTCGGAGTTAAAAAAAAAAAAAAGAAGACAAATGAGTCCCAATTTAGTTTCCGACTTTAAGACACTTTAGATATAATCAATTTTTCATATCATAAGCTTCTGAAGCAAAGTTGCGGTGAAATTCGTTTGAAATTCGACTCTCCAGGCGAGCCATAAGGCCCTCGGGCCTATTTCTTGATGTCATTTGTTAGCCCTCTATAGACTCAACAACTTTAGTTCTATATGTCTTTACAAAATATTTACCTGTAAAAAGTTATTGAGATCGACCGATATCGACAAAAAATCGACTCTACAGGCGAGCCATTAGGACCATAGGCCTATTTCTGGATATCAATCGATAGATCTCGATAAACTGAACAACTTTTGTTCAATATGTCCTTACAAAATATTTACCAGTTACAAGTTTTTGAAATCGACTGATATCGACAAAAATCGACTCTACAGGCGAGCCATGAGGCCCACAGACCCATTTTTTGATATTGATCGATAGGTTATGACACATTGAACAACTTTTGTTCAATAATGCTTTTCCAAAAATATGTCGTTTTAAAGATATGAGGCGTCAAATATTTACGATTTTGGCCCTTAAAATCTCTAATTACGTAACATATGACCTACTTTTTGATTTGATAAGATCAAGCTCGTTGAGATGAACATTTCCGCTTCTACAACTTATTATAAAATATCAATAGTTTCTGAGATATTCTCAAAAACATTTGGACCCTTCTGAACCCCTAATTTAAAGGGCCAGCCCCTTTTGCTTGATATCGTAAGAAAGGCCTTGTCATTTGAAACATTTTTTGCTCAACAAGTATTTAGAAATTCTTTATAGTTCTCGAGTTATCTCTACAAGAAATATTTAGGGGCCAAACTGTAGCTCCCTAACGGGGCCACATAGGGAAAAAACGAAATGTACATATTGTTTAGATTATCATTCTGAACAACTTTTGTTCAATAATGCTTTTCAAAATATTTGTCGTTTTCAAGATATGAGGCGTCAATTATTTATGATTTTGGCCCTTAAAATCCCTTATTATGTAACATATGACCTACTTTTTGATTTGATAAGAACAAGCTCGTTTAGATGAACATTTCCGCTTCAATGACTTATTACAAAATATTAACAGTTTCTGAGATATTCTCATAAACCTTTGGACCCTTCTGGGCCCCTAATTTAAAGGGTCAGCCCCTTTTGCTTGATATCGTAAGAAAGGTCATGACATTTCAAACATTTTTGTTCAACAAGTATTTAGAAATTCTTTACCGTTCTCGAGTTATTTCTAGAAGTAATTTTTAGGGGCCAAACTGTAGCTCCCTAACGGGGCCACATAGGGTAAAAACGAAATATGCATATTGTTCAGATCATCATTCTGAACAACTTTTGTTCTTTATTGCTTTTCAAAATATTTGTCGTTTTCGAGATACAAGGGGTAAAAAATTTATGGTTTTGGCCCTTAAAATCCCTTATTACGTAACATATGACCTAAATTTTTATATGAATAGATTTGGATTGTTGACATGAACATTTTTTGTTCTTTGACTTATACCAAAATATTAACGATTTTTGAGATATTTGATCTAGACTTTGAGCCCTTCTAGATCCCTAATTTAAGGGGATAGCCCCTAAATCATGATATTTTCGAAAAGATCTCGTAAATGTGCACAACTTTTGTTCTACATATCTTAACAAAATATTTGCAAGAAAAAAGATATTGGAGATCAAAGGTCAAAAATCGCCGAAATCGGCGAAAAATTTTGGCATCCATTTTTTCAGGTCCAGGCGAGCGTTTAGGCAAATCGCCTCCGGTAAAATCGAATCCCCCACAAATCTTCTAAAATGTTTACTCTATCTTGTGTAGAAATTTCAAGACTCTAGCTTCAAAACTAACGGAGGAGATGTGTGGACAACAAGACCCTTCAAAAAGTCACTAAAAGAGAGATAACTCCTGACCGGAAGTGACGTCAAGCACGAAATTTTGCAAGCAAAGTCTCGTCACCAAAAGATATCTTTCCTGAAAATTTCGTGAAAATCGATCGAGAAATGGCTGAGAAAAACGCGTGTACTACCAAGGAAAATAATAATAATAATAAATAATAATAATGAAGAAGAAGAACGCGAACAATAATAGTAAGGTCTTCCGCAGGAGACGGAAGACCTTAATAACTAGATGCGATCTCGTTGCGAGCAACGAGTGGGTCTTCCGTCCAATTTTAGATGTGATGAGATAAGAATTTGACTGAGATTTTCATTCATAAATAATGATACAAATATATTGTCTAGACGTACAATTTAGCTTCGGTAATGTTTTACAAATATTGATCATTTAAGTGCTATAAATTAAAGAATCTCTGCCGCTCTCGGCCACTAATTAAAGGGATCAGCCTTTTTTTCGACAAAAAAGTTAATAATGTTATTTACTGCGATACAAATTCGAGACTGATCAGGTGAGTCATGTCGCTCGGAGGCCTATTTTTTTTTTTATCATTCTAGATATATCTCGCAAAACTGAAAAAATTTTGTTCTACATGTCCTATTAAAATTTTCTTGAGAAAAAAGTTATTGATTGCGACATTTATCAGACTGTTAAGGCGAGTCATAAGGCCCGTGGGCCTTTTTCTTGATATCGTTTGAAAAATCTTGCAAAACTGAACAACTTTTGTTCTACATGTCTTATCAAAAGTTTTTCGAGAAAAAAGTTATTGATTGTGACACTAATCAAACTGTTCAGGCGAGCCATGAGGCCCGTTCGCCTTTTTCATGATGTTGTTTGAAACATCTTGCAAAACTGAACAACTTTTGCTCTAGATGTCTCATTTAAAGTTTCTTGACTAAAATGTTATAGATTGCAACAATAACCCAACTGTTCAGGTGAGCCATGAGACCCACAGGCCTTATTCTTCACATCGTTAGTTAACGCTTGCGAATCTGAACAACTTTTGTTCTACATGTCTTATAAAAGTTTCTCGAGAAAAAAGTTATTAATGTTATTAACTGTGATACAAATTCGACTGTTCAGGCGAGCCATGACGCCCGTAGGCCTATTTTTTGATATCATTAGATATATCTTGCAAAACTGAACAACTTTTACTCTACGTGTTTCATCAAAGTTTGGTGAGGAAAAAGTTAATCATTGTAACCGAAACTCAATGGTACAGGCGAGCCATGAGGCCCATTGGCCAATTTCTTGATACGGCACGAAAGATCTCAATAAACTGTACAACTTTTGTTATATATATCTAAACAAAATATTTACGAGTATAAAGTTATGCGACATTTATACCTGTTAAGGTGAGTCTTAAGGCCCGTGGGCCTTTTTCTTGATATCGTTTGAAAGATCTTGCAAAACTGAACAACTTTTGTTCTACATGTCTTATCAAAAGATTCTCGAGAAAAAAGTTAGTAACTGTGACACTGATCAAACTGTTCAGGCGAGCCATGAGGCCCGTTCGCCTTTTTCATGATGTTGTTCGAAAGATCTTGCAAAACTGAACAACTTTTGTTCTAGATGTCTTATTAAAAGTTTCTTGACAAAAATGTTATATATTGCAACAATAATCCAACTGTTCAGGCGAGCCATGAGACCAGCAGGCCTATTTCTTAACATCGTTAGTTAACGCTTGCGAAACTGAACAACTTTTGTTCTACATGTCTTATCAAAAGTTTCTCGAGAAAAACGTTATCAATGTTATTAATTGCGATACAAATTCGACTGTTCAGGCGAGCCATGACGCCCGGAAGCCTTTTTAAAGATATCTTTAAATAGATCTTGCAAAACTGAACAACTTTTATTCTACATGTCTTACCAAAAGTTTCGTGAGAAAAAAGTAAATCATTGTTACAGAAATTCAATGGTTCAGGCGAGCCATGAGGCCCATGGGCCTATTTCTTGATATGACACGAAAGATCTCAATAAACTGTACAACTTTTGTTATATATATCTAAACAAAATATTTACGAGTAAAAAGTTCTGATTTAAAACGTGGAAAAAAATTGGACACTTTTTTAAACTCCATTTTCTACCCCTAACGAGCTTCCATACTAGGCGCTTCCGGAAATTTTGAAAACCCAGGTGCACAACTACAACATGTCGTCTAACATCACTGAAAATTTCAGCACTCTAGCTTTTATCGTTTTTGAGTTTTTGTCTGGACAAAATGGTCATCTGAAAATCGATAAAAGGGGGATAACTTCCAACCGGACGTGATTTTTCAAAAATTGAAACGGCGGTACAAACTTCAAATGGCAACGCATCAATCCTGAAAATTTGAAGCAAATCGATCCAGCCATCTCCGAGAAATCTTCTGCACAAAAATCGGTAAGGAGGAAAAAAAAGAATAATAATAATAATAATAAGAAAAGTGAAAAATCAACAATAGAATAATAGAAGGGTCTTCCGCTGAAGACGGAAGACCCTAATAAGAAAAGTGAAAAATCAACAATAGAATAATAGAAGGGTCTTCCGCTGAAGACGGAAGACCCTAATAATAATAATAACTAGACACGATCCCGTTGCGAGCAACGAGTAGGTCTTCCGTCCGATTTGCTGATGCACTCGGAGTTAAAAAAAAAAAAAAGAAGACAAATGAGTCCCAATTTAGTTTCCGACTTTAAGACACTTTAGATATAATCAATTTTTCATATCATAAGCTTCTGAAGCAAAGTTGCGGTGAAATTCGTTTGAAATTCGACTCTCCAGGCGAGCCATAAGGCCCTCGGGCCTATTTCTTGATGTCATTTGTTAGCCCTCTATAGACTCAACAACTTTAGTTCTATATGTCTTTACAAAATATTTACCTGTAAAAAGTTATTGAGATCGACCGATATCGACAAAAAATCGACTCTACAGGCGAGCCATTAGGACCATAGGCCTATTTCTGGATATCAATCGATAGATCTCGATAAACTGAACAACTTTTGTTCAATATGTCCTTACAAAATATTTACCAGTTACAAGTTTTTGAAATCGACTGATATCGACAAAAATCGACTCTACAGGCGAGCCATGAGGCCCACAGACCCATTTTTTGATATTGATCGATAGGTTATGACACATTGAACAACTTTTGTTCAATAATGCTTTTCCAAAAATATGTCGTTTTAAAGATATGAGGCGTCAAATATTTACGATTTTGGCCCTTAAAATCTCTAATTACGTAACATATGACCTACTTTTTGATTTGATAAGATCAAGCTCGTTGAGATGAACATTTCCGCTTCTACAACTTATTATAAAATATCAATAGTTTCTGAGATATTCTCAAAAACATTTGGACCCTTCTGAACCCCTAATTTAAAGGGCCAGCCCCTTTTGCTTGATATCGTAAGAAAGGCCTTGTCATTTGAAACATTTTTTGCTCAACAAGTATTTAGAAATTCTTTATAGTTCTCGAGTTATCTCTACAAGAAATATTTAGGGGCCAAACTGTAGCTCCCTAACGGGGCCACATAGGGAAAAAACGAAATGTACATATTGTTTAGATTATCATTCTGAACAACTTTTGTTCAATAATGCTTTTCAAAATATTTGTCGTTTTCAAGATATGAGGCGTCAATTATTTATGATTTTGGCCCTTAAAATCCCTTATTATGTAACATATGACCTACTTTTTGATTTGATAAGAACAAGCTCGTTTAGATGAACATTTCCGCTTCAATGACTTATTACAAAATATTAACAGTTTCTGAGATATTCTCATAAACCTTTGGACCCTTCTGGGCCCCTAATTTAAAGGGTCAGCCCCTTTTGCTTGATATCGTAAGAAAGGTCATGACATTTCAAACATTTTTTGTTCAACAAGTATTTAGAAATTCTTTACCGTTCTCGAGTTATTTCTAGAAGTAATTTTTAGGGGCCAAACTGTAGCTCCCTAACGGGGCCACATAGGGTAAAAACGAAATATGCATATTGTTCAGATCATCATTCTGAACAACTTTTGTTCTTTATTGCTTTTCAAAATATTTGTCGTTTTCGAGATACAAGGGGTAAAAAATTTATGGTTTTGGCCCTTAAAATCCCTTATTACGTAACATATGACCTAAATTTTTATATGAATAGATTTGGATTGTTGACATGAACATTTTTTGTTCTTTGACTTATACCAAAATATTAACGATTTTTGAGATATTTGATCTAGACTTTGAGCCCTTCTAGATCCCTAATTTAAGGGGATAGCCCCTAAATCATGATATTTTCGAAAAGATCTCGTAAATGTGCACAACTTTTGTTCTACATATCTTAACAAAATATTTGCAAGAAAAAAGATATTGGAGATCAAAGGTCAAAAATCGCCGAAATCGGCGAAAAATTTTGGCATCCATTTTTTCAGGTCCAGGCGAGCGTTTAGGCAAATCGCCTCCGGTAAAATCGAATCCCCCACAAATCTTCTAAAATGTTTACTCTATCTTGTGTAGAAATTTCAAGACTCTAGCTTCAAAACTAACGGAGGAGATGTGTGGACAACAAGACCCTTCAAAAAGTCACTAAAAGAGAGATAACTCCTGACCGGAAGTGACGTCAAGCACGAAATTTTGCAAGCAAAGTCTCGTCACCAAAAGATATCTTTCCTGAAAATTTCGTGAAAATCGATCGAGAAATGGCTGAGAAAAACGCGTGTACTACCAAGGAAAATAATAATAATAATAATAATAATGAAGAAGAAGAACGCGAACAATAATAGTAAGGTCTTCCGCAGGAGACGGAAGACCTTAACTAGAAGGTCTTCCGTTGGAAACGGAAGACCTTAACTAGAGCAAAGCTCGTTGCAAAGCAACGAGAGGTCTTCCGTCGGAGCTGTGTGACATAAAAACCTTGAACTTGACCATATGTCCTTGGGTCAGGTCCTAATGCAGCCTCAAATAACATGAAAATCTGTTGTAAGTATGAAATCTAAATGTTTCTTCATTACAGCATATGGTCAGGACAGGGTTTGTATTTTCAAAAAAGTGAACTTGACAATATGAGCATGGGTCAAGGCCAGGACACTTTTTTTGATCATATGGAAACTTTTCTTTCAGTATTAATTAAAATTTGCCATTAGTTAGATCTATTAAGACTCTAATCAATTTTTAACTTTTAGACCTTTAGAAATGGTGCAAATGACCTTACATCAAGATTATTTATGTTATTGTCATTAATAATCTTTATGTGAAGATTGAGCTTACGGTGTATTTTTAAAAGTTGCGGTCTGGGCACATTTGCACGGATAGGCGGACTTGGTGATATCTTAAACTTTGTTTGCTGGAACTATAATTAGTGTTCGGTAATATTGCTATCTGTTCTTCCGGCTCGAAGAGACAGTCTCATTTGTTAGAAACCTTATTTAAAATGAATATTAGTATCTATTGTAGTCAGGTATGTTATTTTTAGCAAGTTTATTTCAGTTATACGCATGAAGAGTTCTCGCTCACTTGCCAAATGAAAATGGCTACTTGTTTACGGGTATAGCTTTTTACTCTAATATAACACAAGATTCGAACAAAATAACAATTTCATGAGATAAATAAGATGTTAAAGAACAACTTTTCCATCGGAATCCATATCGAATTCTTTGCCGTTTTTGAGCTATAAAGCGAAAACTTTTAGGGGCCGTAGATCCCTAATTTAAGGGGACAGCCCCCTTTTACTGGTGTCAAATAAAAGCTCTTGAAATCTACACAACTTTTATTTTACATGTCTTAACAAAATATTTTTAGTTTAAAAGATACAAAGGAAATTATGTGCAAATTTTCGCTCTTTCAGGCGTCCTGATTTTTGACCCCTCTCTATCGCCATTTTAAATGGCGAAATCAAAAAACAAAATATGATGTGCACAACTACAATGCTTCTACTTTACCAATTCAGTGTTTTCTCTGCTCCAATTATTATAGTCTCGGAGCCTTTATCTGGAAACCAAAGCCCCTAAAATTTCACTAAAAGGGAAATAACTCGCAAGCGGAAGAGAATATCCAAAATGTTTAAAAGTATTTTGAAAGTCTTTAGTAAAATGTATTAAAGCTGAAAATTTCAGCAAAATCGGTTGAGGAATGAGCCAATGAACATTTCCTAGTAAAATAACAGTAATATTTATGTTTGAAAAAAAAAGCAGAGGGGACAGGCCTCCCCTCTGACACCCCCACTCCCAACACTACGTGCCCGCATCCTTCAAGAACACATATTTTCGACATCATCGACAATGCAAAAAAAAAATTAATTAAAAGGCTTCCCAGAGTATAGTGTATGTGTGATTGTATGTGTGTGTGTGTGTGTGTGTGGAGGGGGGGGGGGTCATTAAATAAGGAAAATGTCCGTCATTCAAATCGTAATTATAAAAGCGTAGGGGACAAGCTTCTCCTCTCACACCCCACCCCCTTCCCCCGATACTACGTGCGCACATCCTTCTAGAACACATATTTTCATTTCATTAGTATCAGAAAAGTGTCTGTCATTCAAATCGTAAGTAACACGTTTTTTATTTTGATATACAGTGCTTATGACCTATAGGCCTAAAGAATGTAATTTACAATATAATAGCACCTTTTTTCACTGACCCTATAGTTGTCACACTTTTAAAAAAATATCTAAAGGAAATTATCTTTCCCGCCAGATGACCGAAAATTGAAACTCTAATTATTGTTTTGAACATATTGACACAATCAATAGATCTATCAACTTACGAGTTCCACACTTTAATTGTGAGTGTGTTTTGGAGGTCCTCCCCCCCCCCCTCGAACTTTGATAAGCAACAATTGCTTTTTTTCTCATTGAGTTCATCCCAGTGATTATATGATCTATTGTATATGTTTTACGTCCTATACAGGTCTTTGAAAATGTCGACATCTTTGTTGTTGAACTGCTCTGGCCTTGAATCTCGAAGCCCAGGAAGCAGGTTTTTTGAATTACTATAAATTAAAGTAATACATGTATGCAATTCAGAATCTGTGTTCAAATTTTCATGATTCAACAGGAAAATATGATTAATCAATTCTTTAATAAGTAAATCTTAATAAGGTTTTTTCATATATAAAATGATGTATCAATTTAAAGTCCTATCTCAATTTTTATTTCTAAAAAATCTAAATCCAAACCTTCCATTGACCGGCAAGTGTATTCATTTTCAACACCGAAATGAACGCGCAAAGACATTTTCATCAGCGTACTATCATTATAAGAGTCACGAGTCAAGTCCGTAGAAAGCAATATAGTTAGAGGCAGGCAACCAAACAGAAAATCCTCAATAGGTAAAAACAAAAGAGGTAGACATAAGGCAGATTGAAAGGAGGCACGTAACATCGTTTTTGAAAGTGGGGGGGGGGAGGGGGCAGCCAGAAAAAAAAATTCCACTTACCAAAAAATCTTTGACAAGCAAAAAAAAAAAAAAAAAAAAAAGAAAGAAAACGGACAATTTCCCAAAGTCAAAAATCCTATTTCGGGGTGGGGGTGGGGGTGGGGTGGGGTAGGTTCCAACTTTTCTGTACACCAAAAAATTTGTTCTTTACATAACATTAGCGCATTTCACTACAAAAGTGGGGGGGGGGGAGGGGCAACAGGCCTTCCAATGACCATTTTCATAGTAAATTAACAGTAAAACGTTAGGTTTCCTGCCCCCCCCCCCCCGCCGGGTTTTACGTGCCTGGAAAGGGCATGACCGTAAATTAACGATCTGTATTGTATACTGTCAAGCATATGTTGGCAAAAATATTGGAGGGTGGGAACTGGAACTTCCTGTCCTTCCACCAATCATTTGAAAAATCCGATTTTATTAAAAACATAATTTTCTGTAAATCGTTGTGTTTGCAAATTACATTAAAACGGTAATGTTTTTGTGTGTACATGTATTGCCGCTGATCGCTGGTACACATGCGATGGCTCCGAACTCGGACAATCGAGCCATGGGTTACGTAATTGTAAACAAGAACAAACCCCGGTGTCTATGTAAAATGCTTGCAGTTAATGACTGAATGAAATGAGACTGATTCGATGTGGATTTCTGATGATTTTCTATACATGTTTAGAGTTGGTATAATCATGATAAGAACCCGTGATTTAAAAAATAAAGTTTATAAATTATTTGTTATGTTTACAAAAAGGATCCATTTTTTTCACTTTGTAGAGAATGCAGAAAGCTTGTGTATCAACTGGCTAAAGTAGAGTTAAATCACAGATTGCTTGTCCACATGTGATGAATCTCCAAAATTAAACACAATAAGACGCTTGAGATGTATATATATATTTGGGGCGCTCTTGCCTTTTTCATTTCACTCATAAAAACCGCATCTACTTGCACGCATGATTGTATTTAGATGAAATGAAATGAACCGACAAATAAATCCTTCTGTATGCAGACAATTATAAGTTAATAAAACTTAAAACTACTTCATTTTATTTAGTACGATTTTTTCTGACAATTAGAAACGTCACATACCCTTACCGTAAACTTATTGTGAGGAAAATGACAACCCGATAAATAATCAGGAAAATTGTGTAGGGTTTTTTAAATGTATGTATAACTTGACACAAATATTATGAGGTCCATTGATCACTAATTCGAAATGTTTGCGGTAGCATCTTTACAATTACTTTATAATTGAAATAAAACATAATATAATTGTTAATTAAGTATGATATAATGTAAAAGGATTCAAAATGATTTCAAACATAATTTTCCAGTAATTGATGTGTTTATTTATGCGATGGACGAAAGCCGAGTTAGCTTCGATGTTTTTGTTTTGATTATGCAAGCTTGTCACTCTGGACACCTGCGAGCGAGGCGAGAGTTGGGTTACATAACTGTATAAACAACACTGACCGTGAAGAATGTAAACAGCTTGCAGTTATTGACCATGATTTATTCTACGTTTGAACGTTTTATTTTTATGTATATTACTTATTTTAATTCTAATATGAAACAAATAAAAGATAATTTACCTCTCTCCTTTTGTTGTTGTTGAAGGTTTGTTTATGTTAAAACGAAAGAAAAAGAGAAATGTATCACTAAATAATTAGTATTTGAACCACAGAGCATGTTAAAAACCTTATTTAAAATGAATATTAGTATCTATTGTAGTCAGGTATGTTATTTTTAGCAAGTTTATTTCAGTTATACGCATGAAGAGTTCTCGCTCACTTGCCAAATGAAAATGGCTACTTGTTTACGGGTATAGCTTTTTACTCTAATATAACACAAGATTCGAACAAAATAACAATTTCATGAGATAAATAAGATGTTAAAGAACAACTTTTCCATCGGAAGCCATATCGAATTCTTTGCCGTTTTTGAGCTATAAAGCGAAAACTTTTAGGGGCCGTAGATCCCTAATTTAAGGGGACAGCCCCTTTTTACTGGTGTCAAATAAAAGCTCTTGAAATCTACACAACTTTTATTTTACATGTCTTAACAAAATATTTTTAGTTTAAAAGATACAAAGGAAATTATGTGCAAATTTTCGCTCTTTCAGGCGTCCTGATTTTTGACCCCTCTCTATCGCCATTTTAAATGGCGAAATCAAAAAACAAAATATGATGTGCACAACTACAATGCTTCTTCTTTACCAATTCAGTGTTTTCTCTGCTCCAATTATTATAGTCTCGGAGCCTTTATCTGGAAACCAAAGCCCCTAAAATTTCACTAAAAGGGAAATAACTCGCAAGCGGAAGAGAATATCCAAAATGTTTAAAAGTATTTTGAAAGTCTTTAGTAAAATGTATTAAAGCTGAAAATTTCAGCAAAATCGGTTGAGGAATGAGCGAGATATGAAGCTTCAAAGTTAGCGTCTAGGAAGAAAAAAAAAAGAATAATAAGAATAATCTTAACCAGCACAATAAGTAGGTCTTCCGTTGCTACGGAAGACCTTAATAATAATAAGAAAAGTGAAAAATCAACAATAGAATAATAGAAGGGTCTTCCGCTGAAGACGGAAGACCCTAATAATAATAATAAGAAGAAGAAGAAACAGAGTAAAAACAATATGTTCCCAAACTTTGTTTGGGGAACATAATTATAGAATACAAATGGAAAATATAGAATACAAATGGAAAAATATACAATACAAATGGAAATTATACAATGCAAATGAAAAATTATACAATGCAAATGGAAAATATAGAATACAAATGGAAAATTATACAATACAAATGGAAAAGATCAAATATTGCAACGTTTGACATGCCATAGGCAATGCTGTAAAATTTTCGAACATTTTTTTTAAGCCTATATACCTCATTAGTGATGTTAACAAAAGACGGTTAATATGCTAAATAGAATAAGGAATGTCGCTTATTGTATAGGGGAATAATTTCACGGGTTGTAATTTTCGCCCCCCCCCATTTTTTGCCTATTCGCGGGTTCATAAATTCGTGGATTCGAATCACTATAAGCCCCCTTTTTAAAATCACAATCTGTATCAAAGATTATTAAATATAAAAATATCCCCGTTTTCTTAAATTCGCGGATTTGTCTAAACCGCGAATATAGCGAAAATGTCCACCGCAATTTATTTTCCCCTCTAAAGTATATAATCCAGTGACGGTAATAAAATTATTTGTGGATCTCATTATTGACATCTGTTGTGTTAGAGGAGTAAGACATCCTGTAAATAAGCACTTTTAATTATTGTGGGTACCTCATTTATATACTTATAAATAGATAAAGAAGGTGGGCAAGCTTGGCGAACGATAATCCTATTTTAAACCGGGCACAGACTGCGAATCAGTAATTCATTTACAATACATACACCTACAGTACCGTACTAAAACGGTGCCATAAATATTTCATATAACTTTAGAAAAAGAAGTATATAGAGCGCACATCAAAACAAAATATGCATTCAAAATTATTGTCATATCTTGTTTGATAGGCTGCAGCATCATGTACATCATACATTTAGCGAACACGCACACTACGGAACTTTCTGAATGTGCCGGAACGACCGATTATATTTGACGTTTATACACCACGACCACGTGGTAATAACCAATTGTAGGGCAAAGTTGATATTGATACAAATGATGTTTCACCAGCAGACAGTCCGTAAAGGACTGTGCGCTGTTTTACGATGACGATCCAGGTTACATGTACTATTGACCAATATTGACCAGTAATTAGTACCTGAGTGTAAAATAGATGGAAGAGAAAAGGCAGATTTAGACGCTTATCATTGGATGCACGGCGTGATGTTATACCGATATCCTAAAGATATTCCCTAGATTTATTTGCTTCGCCAACTCCAATAATTTAAACAAATGCATTTTCCTGTAAAATAGTTGTAGTGATTCCTTTCTTTCAAAGATAACATTTAAATGCAGGAATTTGATAGCAAATAAAATATTCCATGCTTGATTACATGTACTTAGTTGATATTGTAATCCGGAAGTGACATACCCTACAAATTACGTAAATAAAAGTCAAGAGTCGGTCCATACCTCGAAAGTCCCGTCTTACACTAATGTCTTGAGTACCCAAGGTCACAATTACACTGATGTCTGGAGTATCCAAGGTCACAATTACACTGATGTCTGGAGTATCCAAGGTCACAATTGCACTAATGTCTGGAGTATCCAAGGTCACACTTGCACTAATGTCTGGAGTATCCAAGGTCACAATTACACTAATGTCTGGAGTACCCAAGGTCACAATTACACTGATGTATGGAGTATCCAAGGTCACAATTACACTAATGTCTGGAGTACCCAAGGTCACAATTACACTGATGTCTGGAGTATCCAAGGTCACAATTGCACTAATGTCTGGAGTACCCAAGGTCACAATTACACGGATTTCTGGAGTACCCAAGGCCACATTTACACTGATGTCTGGAGTACCCAAGGTCACAATTACACTAATGTTCGGAGTACCCAAGGTCACAATTACACGGATGTCTGGAGTACCCGAGGTCAAAATTACACCAACCCCTTGAGTACCCAAGGTCACAATTACATAGCTGCAGAACTGTAGCTCTCTGAAAAAATATTTTGACATAACAGAGAGCTACAGAGCCACCCCTTATAAAAACCTTCGACTTACGGCGCACAGAAAGCTGCGCACGGTTGAGGGCTTATATCGTTGTATTCTTGAGTTGCTGTCTCATAAATTTAATATCAAAAAATTCTTAACATATTTTCCTACTATACCTGTTTCTAAATATACCTTCAAATGTTCATGAAAGCCCCATACGACCTGAAAACTCCCAGCTTCAAATGATTTCGTTTGTTGACGTAGCCATGTTTGGTAGCCGGTCAATTCGAATCCTGGTTAATTTCCATACTTGAACAATAACGTCTAGATGTGAACTAATATCACCACAAATATTTTAGCTAAATATTTTAAATAATATATCATCCCAGTGCCTTTAAATAATAATTATTCAAATAGCTAAACTCACGGTAATGCGTCTTTCATTAGTCTGGTTCGGTCTCCACCCATGCCACACGAGTGTTAAGGACTTTAGTAGCATTTTCATGAATCAAGAGCTTATTTTACCTTTAGAAAAACTTTATTTTTTTATTTCTATAAATTATTCGTATTGATAATAAATGAAGAGCGAATACATAACATATAACGAATTTTATGAATAGATACCAACAACGACAGGGTACGAATTGACCGGCTACCTAACATGGCTAGGTCAACAAACGAAATCGTTTGAAGCTGGGAGTTTTCAGGTCGTATGGGGCTTTAATGAATATTTGAAGGTATGTTTAGACACAAGTATAGTAGGAAAATATGTTAAGAATTTTTTGATATTAAATTTATGAGACAGCAACTCAAGAATACAACGATATAAGCCCTCAACCGTGCGCAGCTTTCTGTGCGCCGTAAGTCGAAGGTTTTTATAAGGGGTGGCTCTGTAGCTCTCTGTTATGTCAAAATATTTTTTCAGAGAGCTACAGTTCTGCAGCTAACAATTACACTGATATCTGGAGTACCTATCACAGTTACACTGATGTCTGGAGTACCCATCAAAATTACACTGATGTCTGGAGTATCCAAGGTCACAATTACACTGATGTCTGGAGTACCCAGGGTAACAATTACACTAATCTCTGGAGTACCCAAGGTCACAATTACACTGATATATGGAATACCCAAGGTCACAATTACACGGATGTCTGGAGTACCCAAGGTCACAATTACACTGATATCTGGAGTACCCATCAAAATTACACTGATGTCTGGAGTATGCACACAATTACACTGATTTCTGGAGTACGCAAGGTCACAATTACACTGATATCTGGAGTACCCAAGGTCACAATTACACGGATGTCTGGAGTACGCAAGATCACAATTACACGGATGTCTGGAGTACCCAAGGTCACAATTACACGGATGTCCGGAGTACCCAAGGTCACAATTACACTGATGTTTGGAGTACCCTAGGTTACAATTACACTGATGCCTGGAGTACTGAAGGTCACAATTACACTGATATCTGGAGTACCCATCAAAATTACACTGATGTTTGAGGTACCCAAAGTCTCAACGTCTGGAGTACGCAAGGTCACAATTACACTGATGTCTTGAGGACCCAAGGTCACAATTACAGTGATTTCGTGAGTACGCAAGGTCACAAATACACCGATGTTTGGAGTACCCAAGGTCACAATTACACGGATGTCTGGAGTACCGAAGGTCACAATCACACTGATGTCTGGAGTACCCATCAAAATTACACTGATGTCTGGAGTACCCAAGGTCACAATTACACTGATGTCTGGAGTATCCATCACAATTACACTCTTGTATGGAGTATCCAAGGATCAATATACGTATAGCATCTAACAGCAAACGTTCCGCGCCTACATTTACAAAACCAACCAAAAATAGTTGTAGGTGAATGTCTTATGCACAAATTGTAATGAATTTTACTTGTGTATCGAGATTGAAGTTTTGCATGAATTAAATCAGATTCCATCTTGGACACGTCAATATGGTACTGTTCAATTCTGAAGATGCTCTGAAGCGTATTTATTTAATTGATTTGATAAACACCAGATGCTATTAAAAGACTGCATGATATGAGTGAATATGCAAATGAAAAATGTTGTCTTTTATCATTAGTGATGAATAAATTCTATAGTAAGTTCCTTACATCAGTTAACCAATTGGGATGTAAGTCAATATCTTCTTACATATGATTATACAATGATTTCAAAATACAATTGTCTATGTGTCTAAAAGTTTAATCCAATATTTCAAGATCCGTTATTTTCTGACAATACTTAAAGGTAATCTCCCCAATACGCCGGTTTCGAGATACACCCGAGTTATTTCCCTTTGGAGAATTCCGTAGATGGTCAGGCGCGAAACATTTTGTTTACACGCGGGAGTGGGACTAATAGTCATCACTGCGTAAGTGAATGTACTCATTAAGTTTCTCATACAATGTTAGATCACCCGAATTCGACTGATACACAAACTAAGTAAGTTATAAGTGTTTACCTAGGGGGTAATTAAATACATAGAATTCTTATCATATCACGTTATTTCGTTGGTCATAAGTACCATATCTAAGACATTAATACTTGCAAATATGACATTGTTTTTATGTTTCCACTTTAGTAAAAACATTTCTTTCGATAGTATTTTGTATTTCCCACATTTACATGTTAAAAGAGAAGCCGCTTTTAACACATTTCATCATCTTCCTCGCCGACTGTAGGTTCACTCTGTCCCACTTAGTCATTCAAATGCACCTCCTACACAGAAGAGTTCGTATCTCGAAACTGGGGTATTCTGATAATACAATAAACTTTGATATACTTTTTTAACATGCAAAATTATCTCACAAAATTCCAAATGTAATTTTTCTATGTCATTGGCGGTACACAGGGCCTCCGTTGTCAAGTGGTGAGAGCATCGCGCTCAAAATTATACGGATTCTCACCTCTGGTCTGCGCGGGTTCGAATCCTGCTCGTGCCGGTAAGTGAGAAAGTTTTCCGGTTTACTTTCGAAAGGTCAGTACCGTTGGTCTCTTCCCAGGTACATTGTATCTGGGTTATCTCTCCCACCAATAAAAACTGGGCGCCACCAGATAAGTGAAAAATTGTTGTGTGTGGAGAAAAACATTAATCAATCAATCAATTGGCAGTACTACCCCCCCCCCCCCCCAGGCTTCACAGCAGTAATTCAAAACGCTACTTGCATAAATACAAATACATCTAATTTAGTTTCGATATTCAGTGTGTTTTCATTACATATTTCACTCACATGAACCATGGTTTTCCTTCCCTGTGATGCTACAATGTTTTGAGTTCTAGTAAAATTTCCATTATAATAAAAAGATTAACTCCCAAATAACTAAAACTATCCACTACATGAATTTGAATGCCATTATAAGACCATCCATCCTGTGTGCTTAATTTAAAATTGTTTCTAAACACTAGAATATTTGTCTTCTCTATGTTAACATGTATGTTCAATTCGTTGCTATATTCATATAATATTTTTATCAAATGACCATATAATCAAATTTTTCTGATATGGTAAATATTATATAAAGTCCAGTTTTAAAAAGCACCTACTAGAAACTACTGTACAATAATTTTTCTAGTATGACCTTAAGTAGACATGATTCTTGTACTAAAAATAGAAAGCTTTTCTTTTCCATTTAAAAAAGAAACAAAAACAAAGAAAAGCAGATGTCCAGCGTGTTTAATTTTTCACGCAGCAAGGAACAAAAACTCCTAAATAGCTGAAAATTGCCCATATTTTAACTAGAATAATTTTAAGGTTTGCGTAAAAAAAAGAGACCATTTCTGTTATTTGTCGAATTGTAGAAACGTGTTTGGTAGTTGTAATGAATAAGATTAGAACGTCAGTTTCATTATATTTTTCTACCAATCCCAAGGAAGAGGAAGTGCATTATCCGAAGACTGTACAATACTTCAACTATTTGATACCGTCTTCCAAGGAAGACGATTAAACTTAACCCTTTAACGCCCAGTGACGCCTTTTGACGCCTTTTATGTGCCGACGGGATTAAATTGGGGGCGTTTTGTTAATAATTGGAAAACAATGAAGCAAATCATATTTTCTAAAAGTAGAGTAAAAACTAAACAATTTTTCTACTCAAAGTTTTTCTGTGCGATGTTGGGAACTAGTCGAAAACATGCACTCAAAATCGCACATCGTTACCGGAAAGTAGGAAAATTAAGCCGAAATGACAAAAATTGTGTTATATTCTGTTAGTAAAATCTTTTCTAAAAAGCAAAATATTTAAAAACGTATCATATTCGGAAAGGTTGAAACATTTGCTTCATTTTTTCTTACGGTCATATTTAGGCACGGGCAAGTGCCATAGACCTATTTCTTCATGAAAGTAATGCATTTTATAAGTTAAACGCTATAAAAATGCACTTTGACGTCATTTGACATTAGCGTGCGTGTGTATTGCGCAAATAGATTATATAACGATACATAACTATATTTACGTGGAAAAACTAAAAAAATTTATAACGGTAAATCTGTGATTGGGTTTTTGTTTTGGTTTTATGAATTAGAACTACTGTTTACAACCTAAATACAATGTACATTTATTTCCCTATGTAAGCACGTCCGCCTTCAGCCTAGGTATACGTGTGTGAACAATGGCTAGTAGTACCTTAACATTCACGGATTTTTCTTACGGATTCTTACGTATTTCACAAATCCATAAAAGTATACGGAATGTTACGATTTAGACATGGATACCGACGAGTGATTTACGAATGCTTGTGATTGACTACGAGTCGGAGATCCGTAAGGACTCGTAAGAAAAATCCGTGAGTGTGAAGGTTGTATAATGCGCACGGGATTTGTGGGGTTTTTTTTCTCTCTATCTTTTTCACATACATGTCCGCATTCAGTCTAAGTATATGTGTGTGAAAAATGGCTAAAGCGCACGAGATTTGTGTTTTTTCTCTCTCTATCTTTTTCACGTAAATGCATTATATAATCTAGAAGAATACAGTTTTGTTTACATTTGGGTGTCTCGCATGCATGAATTAAAAAAAGGTATATATGTATATTTCCATTAGATGAATAGGCAATAATTATGATGTAGGCTATGGAAAGGACTAAAATGTACATTTTTATAAGTTAATCATTACGAACAAGTTGTCAGTGTGTGTTAGATGTAAGTATGTATACTCATTTAAAAGTGTTAGCGTTTAGATTATGATTTTTCCGTTTATTTGCAATAATAATCTGTTAGAATTTAAAGAAAAATAACTTCAGTACAAGTAAGTCAAATGAGTTGTTTTGACTAAATATTTCCATTTCTTGTTACGTTGTCATGACTGTAACATAAACAGCGCATAATTTGATCATGGAGTATAGCGCTGAAAGCGATACAAGCTCAGTTTTGTTGTCCGTTAGGTCACCGTCAGACATTGGTGTAGATGACGACAGTTATGAATAAGTTTCTATAATAAGGACAATGAATCAGAATATATAGAAACACGGTCACCGGTGTACACTGGACAGTCATTTGAGTGACATTACGGACGAGGATTTCTACTTCTAGGCGCATCAACTCCATTGCGTAAATATTGTAAAGTTCCATGAAGATTTGGTCCTTCTCATGAACTTGACTCCTTACATGAGGGGGCGGACAGTGGGTGGCCCTCTCCCCCTCTCTTCCCCTGAATAGTGATGAATTGCATATTTCATTTGGGTACTAAAGCGTATTGCATGTCAGTTTACTACCCATATGCACGGCAACGATTATGATACATATAGATATAACAGGCTAACGCGATATTGCAAATGTATTCTTTATATTCTGTATTTGTTAATTGTTTCTTTTATCTGTTAAAACACAATGGGTACGGCATCGAATACGTATAGCCGTTGATGCAGATTAGATGTGAAAAAGGAAAAACGAAGGAGTTATAAGAAAAGAAGTATAAGAACCTCCCCACTAAACCTCTTTCTCCTCTTCGATTCACCTCCTTCCTCTCATCCTGTCCGCCCCCTCTTATATCATATATACTGTTACTTTCTGCTGATATTACCTCTTATCAGTTTTGGGGAAATAACAAAGGTTATAGATATGTAGGGAACAGAAAGCAGATCGAGTACAGGACAGCCTGACCCCAACTGGACCCCGACAAATGAAATGCGTATCTTTGATAGGAATTAACCAATTACCCGATATCAAAATATACAGAGACATATAATCATTTCTATGATATGTACTGGTCAGATGACAATGCATCGGTAATTTTTTTTAAATATTAGATGACAATGGCAACAATTTTGATAAAATTTCCGTTATTTGAAAAAACACCATAAAACACACACACACACAAACACACACACATACACGTGATTCTACAGCATAAAATATGCATATATGTATATACAAAATATTGCAAACATTTTGAATTATGTCAGAGAAAAAGTACGATTATGTACAGTGCCGACGAAGACTCTCTGATCTACATATAATACTAAATAGTGATGCTTTTAAAAGTACGCTTAAAATATTAGTAATCAATTATCACTACATGTAAAATCATGCAAAAAACTGCACTCTATTGATTGAATATTGTTTAATGTCCCTCTCGAGAATGTTTCACTCATATGGAAACTACTTTGTAAAAAGGGATTCTATTATGTACGGTGCATACTCAGTACACAAAGACCTGCAGGATAACCGCATTACGACATGCAGGTATTTTATACAGGACAGGCACGTACATGTATGTAGCATAATTTTTCAACAGGGGGAGGAGAAGCCGGAAAAAATCCCTACACCATTGTCTAAATTTCTTGACGAGCAAATAAAAATAAATAAATGGTTAAATGAATAGATAAACCAAAAACATACAAAAGTTCTTCTTTAGGACAATCAGCACTTAAATTCTCCAAACTCGGGGTGGGGATGCGGGAGTAACGTGCAATCTTTAAAATATTCCGAAAATAAATTTTAAACTCAGGGGTGTGACATGTATTAGCGCCGACTCATAAATAATCCCAAACTTCGACTTCTTAAAAAGGGGGAGGGGGTTGCACACCTTTCAATACATGTACACAAGTTCAATTCATAACTTCGACTTTACAGTTTTATATTTCAATACTATTATAAAATATGGGAGGGGTCACCAAATATATCTTTTAACATTAAAAGGTGTTGAGAAAAGTTGGGGGATGGCAACACCCCCTCCCCCTATTATACGTGCCTGCAGGCATTTACGAGTATTGCTGACACTATGACGAAGCATTATACCTCCTTATAGGTGCATGGCCGTATTAAACTGTATTTTGTTCAATGTTAAAATGTAGACCGTGTATTTTGTCATCAAAATATGTTAAGACAATTTCAACAAATTATATACGGGTATTAAAGGAGTACTGGTCTTCACAATTTAATGTAAGAAGAAATGGTGGATTTCTAATGAATATTTATGAAGGAATTCTGTTTGTGGTGGCTGTGAGCTAGCGCAAGATAAAACATTATTAGAAACATCATAGGGAAATGAAAATTTCATTGACAGTATGCACGAACTATAACTCCTCCTCTATTGTTCAAATAGATTTTCATTATCCTGTGTTCCGTCTGACTGCCTTGCATCGCTGGCAAACACCTGCAGACCGTCCAGACTCGCATGCCGCCATGTTATTGTTTACTCTATAGATTCTGCGTGCAGGTATCACACCGGTAATTATTTTCACTATATATTACTATAGAGGGGAAAAAATCATTAAAAATCAGTTTACAAAATTGATGCCGAATAACGCAGTCAGACACGTTCTATGTTACCTATCTCGTCTGCCGACACCAGAAAAACAACACCCTACGCGGCATTTTCGAAAACAAAAATTGTCCGCAAAAAAGACCACCCTCAAATTCATGTGTTTTTCACATATGTGTAAACAGCCGGAATGCACCTCAGGAAGTAGCCTCAGCTACCAACAGCAAACAGTTCCTTTGTATACATTTGGTTATTTCTACCAATTACACAAAATTTCCTAATCAGGGGTACAAAAATTAAGAGAAAAGAAGAAGAGGAAATGAGAAAAATTGCGCAAGGAAAAAAATTATTTCTTTAAATATATGGAACTACAATTGCGAAAAATGGAGCGTTCACTATCCAACTCGGAGCATAACTTGTACGTAGTGTATATCGTGTGTTGCTTGATATTGAGAATACGGTAACGATAATATCCAAGATTGCGGCATATGTAGCTTTAACTAAATCAGGTAAATTTGAAAGTTTTCAATTTCAAGTTTTCAATTTCAAGACATCATTGCACATACACGTAAGCCCCGATTTTCATCCATATCAGTTTTCTCTGTTGTGTTTGTAAAGAAATACATCCCAGTTTTGATATAAACAGGAGGGTATGGAATGCGATGTTTTACGCCAGCATACCTCATGAAGCGCGTTAGAAAGCAGGCCTGTTTTAACCGTTGTTGTTCATAACCTCATGTATTTTCAAAAAATAAATTCGTTTATTATATTCACATTCTATTTTCATCTGTTGGAGAATTCCAAACCGTTAAAGTATTCGTAATGAAGATTGATTGGCACAGTATTCACATTTATGCGGAAATCATTTCATTTGCTAGGATGTATTTGAAATGTAAATATTCCTCTTTAAACTTCTGTCTTGTGCAGTGTATGGCGATTGTGTTTTTAACGGCAAGAAATATTTGTTTTAAACTGCATTTAGAATCAACGGATGACTGATTTCTGTTTATTCAACAGACACGGGTAGTAGTAATATACAACAGCTCGATTACGGATTTTAACCCACAGTGTATACACATTTGTAATGTATATAGTATTCACATGTTCAGTGTTGAAATAGGGAAACAATAATAAGAATTAGAAGGAAAAACTACTGTGTTTTATATCGATATAGATCTTAAAATGAAGCAGTGGAAAGTGACTGGAATATGAAAAATATTACATGCATTAACAAAATACAGGCATTCAATGCTCTGTTTCAAATAGTTTCTTTTTTCCTGAAATCATTTATGCATGTTGAGTTGGATTGCATTACTAATATGTATTCTCATTAAATTGGTCATGAATACATTAGACAAGACATGGAATTCGTATAATAAATAAGGTAGAAAAGATGTTTTTACAAATTTTTGGATAATTATTTGCAATTGTCGAATCTCGTGAAGATTGTCTCATTAATCATTACATTTTCAACATATCAAGATTTTAATTCATTCTCCATGCATCGTTTTTCCATTGAATCAATGGTTAATTTTCCCGGAAAGGTTTCAACATTTAAAAAAAGAAATAATAAAAAAAAAATTCAAGCGATTTGTAAGTCGGAAACATATGATTTGATTAATTTTTCGATGATAAATGTTTTCTCCCTTTGGGTGCCTGATTGCCATAGCAAACTCACTATCCTACTTTCGTTTTATTTAACGTTATAATTATTTATATATCAAGTATTTTGCGAAGAGAACGGTATGAACAAATTATTAAGATGCTTTTGAGATAAATAGTCATTTGATATTCGAATTCTACGTATATACTGTATCTGTAACTATTTTAAAGTACTACTCCCCTTGGGGCACCCCTTTTTCAATGACCATGATACATGTATGTGCACAATGGGAGATCATGCAGCTTCCAACAGAAGATAGACAGGTAATGCAGATTGATATTTAAAATGTATCATGGTTAGCATTATAAAAGTATTAAACCAACAACTGGTCAATGTTGATCTACTTATTAACATGCGTTAGTTGTACACAGAGAAAGAAATAAGAAAGTTTACGTGTAGGTTAAATATAGATTTAGGAAGTTTAAATGACGATGGAAATAAATAAGCTTTGGAACATGCTCTCATATCTCAATCGTAAACCCATTCCCGATCGATATCTTTGTCATGTTGTTTGGAATAATCTTCACAATCCCAGTACTCTTATCTGTGGAAGATGACAGTGGGTTAAACAAGTATTGACCTGTGAGAATATAGTCATTGTGATGTAAACATCGGTCCTACTAAACAGAGTACGATAGAGTACTTTAGAGTACGCTAGTAAAATTTCATAATTCAATGCAATTTAACTGCTGTTCGTAGATGTTCTTACTTTAGTTTAACCTAATAAATGTATATCTGGAATATATCGTGTTTATTTTCATTATTTTAGGAATTATTGTAAGTTAAAGTTTACCGTTTGATTCCGATCCCGATCAAATTTAATACTTTTTCAAAACCAATCTCTCACCAGAGGGCGTATTACGCTGCGCTACAACACCTCTGTCAACGTCTGAATGTCAAGATTCTTGGCAAAACTTATTTCTACCTATTGCATGATAAAGTATGATTTTACAAGTTTTAGTGTTAAGCTTAAAAATCTTACAGTATGTTCACAAAAACAACGAATTCCATGATTATTCTAGTATTATTGGACGAATGAATGAATGAATATTTATATATAAAACCTTTTAATTCGCTCAGGTGTCTCATATTTACCAGGTTCTGTGTTTATAAAATTCAGACAAGTGTTTGATTTGCTTAGATATGATCATTACAGTTTGATATGCTAAGTTAGTGTTAGTACGTTTTGATATGATTTTTAGACGTTGACAGAGGTATTAGTGGAGCATAGCGGGAACGATAACTCAGGGTAGAGATTGTTTCAAAACAAACTACTAATAATGGGGATCGGGATGCCGTAAATCCTCAATACATTTAATGTTTTCTGGGGGTTTTCAAGAGTGACTTTTTCCAGTTTTTTTTTTTTTTTTTTTTTTTTTTTTTTGCTAGAAAGATATAGTATAGATACAATATCTGAAATTTATCATGTCCAAATAGCTTTAAAGAGGTTCGTACTTGAGATTTGGAGTAATGTTTTGGGAAGTATATTTTTGATTTCCACATTAAAGGAGTATTAGGAAATTAAAAAGAAAAACTGATATCGGAAACCTTGTTATGAGCTCTACAATGTTATCAACGTTACTTCAATCGTATTCAATTAAACTTGATTTGTCTGTTGATGTCAATACAACATAAGCAACATAAATCAATAATTGAAAATAGATACATAATCATATCTTCTAAAACTACAGTTAAAGAAAAAATAACACCAGTAATGGAAATACTTAAAGGTCAAGTGTAATAAAAATAGATTTGAAAATAATGTTTTTAATTCATTAAAACCCGTTTTGAAAAGTTTATTGATGTGTTCATTTTTTTTTTTAAATCCTGATAAATGCACAAAATACCTATTCCAAAATCGTTGTTTATAGAAACGAATGAAGGAATTATCGCCCTTTCTTATGACGTCATCTGAGACAATTGTAGTTGTTTACGCCTATATATCATCGTTTTAATTTCCGTGAGAAATTGCCAGTTTTAGCAACACCGTGGATATTGACGGTGAAATATCGTAGATACACTTGAGTTTAGGGATTCAACCTTTTATGTTTGTACCTGCACCCGTTTCGAAACCATCCGATAGTACTATGTCTATGTTCGACAAATATCTCACAGGAATCTCAGTTAGAAATTATTTACCGGGACAGTGCATAGAAAATTGGGAATGATATTGGAAAAAAAATGTTCTATCAAAAGATAACCTTTGAATTTTACACAATCTAGGCTAATCAAAATCAAACGTCATAGATACTCGCCGTATACTCTATTGTAGCGATTGTGAGCGTATTTAATTAGATTGACTCTCAGTCTTACGTTTGTAATTTTTTTATGAGATTTACTAGTATGAGATTGTTCCGATTCAGATTATAATGTGTTTAGCTAGATATATATTTAATTGAAACATGCTTTTTTGAAAAAAGAACAACAAATGACAAAAGAAAAAAAACTTATAGTGCACAACGTTATTTGTACCCCCCCCCCCCCTTTAAAAAAACAAAACATCGACATGTAGATACACTATCATAAAATGTAAATTAGGCCTATTAGTACATGTAATTTCTTCACAACACACGTCAAATGCGAAATTGAAATAGTACGGCACAAAGTTAACGAATTGTAGCATTTTGAGGTGTGAAATTTTGCCTTAATGATTCATGATATATTAATTAATGTAGCACTTAGAAGCGCATTAGGAAAAGGAAAAACTTGTACTTGTTTTCATAATGAACTTGAAAAAAAAAAGCTTTGGAAATAGGATAAGGTTTTATCAAAATGGGTTTTTTTTAAATTGAATTCATTTCCATTTTTACTATATTTTATTTTTTCAAAATATATATAGCGAAGAAATGAAATGATGAGTCCCTTATAAATATAGTATGATTACAACAATATTCGAAAGATATTTCATTTAATAAAAGAAATAAAATCAATTAGAACTAGGTAATGGGTGACATTAATTTTTATGTGCAATCGCAAACCCATTGAATACAGTGTCGCATTAAAGCATTCAATGGTGGATGTAGAGAGGGGTGGACTGCATCCCCCTTTTTGGGTTGAACTTTTTATATAATTAAAATGCATCCCTCCACTTGTTTTGTAGGATGCCCAGTTAATCATCACTTTGCACTTTGTTTGAAATCAAACAGGATGGTGTGTCAGGGTTGATGGAAATCTGATCCTCGTTAATTAAAGTGTCGCTCACTGATCATCGTGGCTTGTCACAAATCTCAGTGTCTCTTTTCAGTTTCCTTGTCCAAATTCTTCGAAATTTAGGGTCTTTTGGGAAAAGAAACATACTTAATCCCTGTCCCGATTTCAAATTGCAGTTCAAAGCAGCGCATTGTACCATAAATACAGGAATTTTCTATGTAAACACTATAAAAGCCTATCAATGCAATCGAAACTTGTCTCAGATGACGTCATGCTACGAGCGATAACTCACGTCACAACACATTTATCGATCGCTCAGGTAAAAGTTTGGTAGCGCCGTGTAATTCACGCCAAGTGATTTTTATCAAAATTGCCATGGAAATTAATCCATAAGTGTACGACAGACATTTTTCTGTATAAAACTCAAGTTTTAGGAAAATCACCGTACTTGACCTTTAATGACCTTTTTACACTTGAAATGCGAAACAAAAATATGATATCAAATTTAAGTTTAAAGGACATATTAGGAGTAATGTCAATTTCTAAAATTTCACATAATTTTCAAGGTCTTGTCATAAATTTTGAAATGGAACTAAAAAAAGAAATGGGGATTGGAGACCAGATTTTTAGATTATTGGCGAAAATACTGCATTTTTATACAAATGTTTGAGTAATTTGATTTAAGGAAGTTAGTTCCTAAGCTATTGAGCACAACTGTGCAGGATGCTACAACGAAGTATTTTCTGCCTCAATACTGATCCCATCGGTGCAAACATATTACACATCTATTACTGAACCCTATCCATTTGGGAAAAAAAATGTGTAAATTCAAGTTTTGAAAGGGTTTTGCAGAGACTATATTTTGTGGCGGAAGGATTGATTAATCAAAAAGTTCTAAATCTGCGTAATATTACAGGTTCTGTTTCATCCAATTTATCTTCTATTTTTATACTCCTACACGTGTATGTTATATCTATAATGTATTGCACGATTAGCTGAGACTTTAAACTAGTTCAAAAAGTGTAACTTATTAATATGGTTTTCCAAAACTAAACACCAATCCAAAAAAAAAAAAAAAACCCAAAAAACAAAACAAAACAACAACAACAAAACGGTTAAGTTAATTTACTCGAAATTTTGCACAAAAATTCAATATCTTCGCCAATTAACAATAATTGAAAATTTTGGTTTCTAACCCTCACTATTTTTAGTTCCATTTTAAGTTTTAAGAGGAGGCCTTGACCAGGATGTGAAACTCTCAAATTTGATATCATATATTTTTTTTCTGTATACCACGTGCAAAAATGTATTTTTTTATTTCCATTTTTAGTGTTAAACTGTTTATCTGTAGTGTTAGAAGACATGATTATGTAATGATTGATTTGTGTTCCTTATGTTGTGTTGACATGTGCCAATGATGGAGAGAATCGAATAGAAGCACATGTGGGTAACCGACGATGTTGGGCCAGAGGAGCTGAAATTTTCATGAGAGCTTCCTAACATAGTGCAGATTTTTAAGTTTGTTCAAATCATAAGCCCCGGGGTAGGTTGGGGCCACGATAGGGGATCAAAATATCACATAAAAATATATAGGGAAAATCTTTAAAAATCTTCTCAAGAACCAATGAGCCAGAGGAGCTGATATTTACATGAAAGCTTCCTGACATAGTGCAGATTCAAGTTTGTTCAAATCATGGCCCCGGGGGTAGGTTGGTGCCACAATAGGGGATCAAAATTTTACATGAAAATAGAGAAAATCTTTTAAAATCATCTTCTCAAGAACCAATGAGCAAGAAGAGCTGAGATTTACATGAAAGCTTCCTGACATAGTGCAGATTGAAGTTTGTAAAAAACCATGGCCTCCGGGAGTAGGTTGGGGCCACAATACGGACTAAGGTTTTATATGCAAATATATATGGTAAACCTTCAGATATTGACCAAGGTAACTCAGGTGAGCGATGTGGCCCATGGGCCTCTTGTTTGGATAATAATCTGATAAATTCTTCGGTCACATGATTTCTTGCCAGATATTTTAATTTCAGGTAGATATATTTTTGAAAATTACGTTTTCCTTATCTTACTGAGTACTAGCTTGCCTATTTCCTCCATCATGTAGTTCAGGGTCACAAATGAAGTTGGATGGACGGGCATAAATAGGAACAGAAAAGTACAGTCCTAATGACAAATCATCACATTTGCCTGTTATTCCTACCTTTCAACTTTTCCGAGAATGACGTGATGACTTTAGTATTCTAATCATGGAAGAGAGAACCCCAGGGGACGAGGAAAAGGTATGTTCGTATGAACTATGCACAATAATATTGTGTAGATTCCAGGTACTGTATCTACTACATTAAAGTACTAATAGACATGTAGTCGTAATCCCCCCTCTCTCTCTCTCTCTCTCTCTCTCTCTCTCTCTCTCTCTCTCTCTCTCATTCCTTATAGTCTTTTACATCGCCAAATCACACATCAAATATTAAAATATTATAATTTAAGCTCCTTAAAATATATTTAAACATATTCATGTATTTACTGTATAATGTGTGTAGGGTCCTGTTAGGAAACGACCGAGGATAGATGCTGATAATGACAGTTCTACGGACCTGGAAGACAATGAACTTGGATACTCAGATCAAACAGGGATCACCAACCAGGAGAGGGAGAGCTCAGGTAACTAAATCAATAAACACCTAACAGGTAATTACAGGAATATAAACTGACAGGTAACTACAACAGTATAAAACTGACAGGTAACTACAACAGTATAAAACTGACAGGTAACCACAGCAGTATAAAACTGACAGGTAACTACAGCAGTATAAAACTGACAGGTAACTACAACAGTATAAAACTGACAGATAACTACAGCGGTATAAACTGACAGGTAACTACAGCAGTATGAACTGACAGGTAGCTACAGCTGTATAAAACTGACAGGTAACTACAGCAGTATAAAACTGACAGGTAACTACAGTAGTATAAAAAGTTACTGCCAAGTAACAACAACAGTTTAAAATTGACAGGTAACTACAACATTGTAAAACTGACAGGTAACTACAGCAGTATAAAACTGACAGGTAACTATAGCTGTTTAAAACTGACAGGTAACTATAATAGTAATAAAGTGACAGGTAACTACAGTAGTATAAAACTGATATATAACTACAACGGTATAAAACTGATAGGTAACTAAAGGAGTATAAAACTGACAGGTAACTAAAGCAGTATAAAACTGACAGGTAACTACAGCAGTATAAATGTGATTCACACTATTTGAACGAGTAGACTTTCAGTCCGCGGGTCCGTGCATATTTTTACATGTACTGTATATTATGATTGGTGGTACACATGTATTTTGTCTGCGTATAGGAATTTTTTAATAGTGTGAAATATCACTGTTAACATTAGATTTTATTTCTTGTGATATTTTGGTCGTTTTTCAATTAACCGAGGGTAGAAAACTCAATTTTACAGATATTATGCATTTAAACGTGTAATACGTAAACATTTCACGAACTATTTCCTATTAGCGCTGAACATTTCATTTGTTTGCAAAAACATGATAAAGTTCACACCACTTTGAGCCGAGTGACTGCATAGAGGAGTTGTTAAAATCAACTCCCAACAAAATGATATAAGAACCTGGTCACGGCCCACGGGAAAATATGTATATTTTTTTTAAATGGAAGTTATTTCACTTTATTTATCAATCTAAAAGACAATGGAATAATTGAATGAGACTCTCTATGTAACAAAGGAAAATTAAATTAAGATTTTATTCATTACATGCACCATTTTTATAATTTCTATTGTTACACACTGACGCTTCCTGTTTAGGAATTTGGTCGCAACCCACGGGAAATATGTATTAAGTGTAGTAAATTAAACCTCAAAATTCTATAGCGTGTGGTTTGATTTCCAAACTTATGACAAATGTTCTTGAAAACAACAACATATTTGGGGTTTTCATTAATATTCAATATAATTCAGCATTAATTGTGAAAATTGATGTTTTCGATTTGCTTCAATTTGACGCTAACATAAATCAATTGACGCCACTGGCTACCATTGTCGATCGTTTGATTTCCCGATTGTGGACATGTGTATACATTGATGTATCTTTGAATTTAAAAGATTCATGCAAGTGCTATAGAATACACAGTAACCGCAATTTCAAACGCACCGACGTCTTTCTAGGCTCACAATTAGTCCGCGGAGCCCGTGTTTTGACCTGTACTCTATATTAAACGTTGTTGTGACGTCAGTTCTTTGTCTTGACAGTACTTTATTTTTCATACTGTACTGAACATAGTCCAGTATTATTAAGAGCAGGCCAATATTATGAGAAATACTGGACTGACAGTTAAAACCAGGAACAGAGACCACTCTTAGTTGTGTGAGAAAACATTTATTATTTATCAAATACAATATTCAAGGCGTGAAATATTCCAGTAAATTATACGAAATGAGCGTTTTATGTATAATCCGATTTTACCGTATATGAAATCCTTTAGGTGCCAGTTATAAATTCATGTCACAATCATTCATTTAGACACATGCACATTAAAGTCGCAAATTCTCTGTTACATTCCCGGCAGTGATGTTTATTTCTTTTCCCGATCCAAAGGAAACACTTTCATTGAGTTCCACTTTCTTCGGCTCCGGCGGGGACACTGTGGACGGTTTCTGAATCAAATCACTTACACTCTGTATTGTTCCCCGGAGATCCGCTATAAGTTGCTCTTTAACACCCGCAGCATATAGGCGTGTAGCGGCAGTAGCCCGAAGAGAGTGATTTGTAAAAAAAGCCATAAAATCCTGCCTCTCTATACATTTTGGCCAAAATCTGTTGCAGTTGATGTACCCCGAGTGGGACGTCGTCGTATCATACATTCCCCTTAGGAGCGATTTTTGGTCTTAGATAAAATGCATTGCATTTTCCACTGCTGGGGCTACAAATGATTAAAAAGAAATTGTATACAACAAAAATGAAACAACAAAATAAACAATGTGGAAAAATTGTTAATATATTTAAGAAAATTAGTAGAAATAATGAATAATCTTACCTCAATCAAATGTACTTTTCAATCATCTGACTCCCTTTCTTCCAGGCACCAGGACTAAATGCTAAAAGAGGGCTGCGGCTTCTGTTTTATACCAAGTATAGGCCTACGTGTCAGTACCATATTATTAGGGTTCCCAGAAAGGAACGTGGGAAATCAATCTTTTGTTTTATCTAAAAGATTCTTTCCGAACACCCTTTATGTACCCTCATTCACCCCAAAAAGAAAACCAGTTTTGTTGAGTACAGTCTTCAGACAATAGAAGCGTTCGAATCGCTTCCCATGAAGTACAAAACCCTGTTTTGAGGAGTATCGTATTATGACAATTGAAATGATGATCTAACAGTGAATTAAAGACAAGAGTTGACCTTGTGTGCCATTAAAGTTTATGAATTCCTAATATATTAAATATTAAAAACAAATCAGAAACGAAAGGTGTAAATATATTTGTCTATACCAATGTATATTCGTACTTGGGTTTTTGCGTTTAAATGCATTTGTTTTTTAGATAGAACAATGTTTTAAGTAAGTCTTGTATCCCTTACTGAACATTAGAATTTAGCTTAGATATTCAGAACAGGATTTTTTTCTAGATTTCACTAGTCTTCAGGTGACCGATAAGGTCTGTGGGCCTCTTGTTTCATTGGTCAATTTGAAATGCAAGTAGACGGATCTGTGAATGTTGAGACATGTGTGAGTGTGCATGAGTAGGATTCAACCAAAATTCTTTGTGAAATTAAGTTTAACTTTTTCTTCGTGAACCTTTATAGTTTAACCTTTGATACATTGAGATATACCAAAAACCTGGCATTTTGACATGTATATTTGTAAAATTTGTTGATATTCGGACTTGAATAGAGAGCAAAGTACATTAAGCCCAAATTTTCGCCTCATTAGAGTAAACCTAAAATGAAGTTTCACATGGTTTAATCATTATGATTATGCACTAGGACATTGACCCTGATGATACATGTGAAAATTAGTGACGTAATATGTTCTGTAACATCATTTTCGTCATCTGCGATTGACAAGATTTATCGAAATCGGCGAGATTGGTTGTTTTTATGCCTTTAAAACCATTTTAAAGATAGAGCATGTGCATCAACCATAACAATGTTTTGTCTGCACTTTAATCATGTTGAAAGTCAGTAATGAACAAAATTTCTACGTGGTTGATAAATGCGCAGACTATCAAATTGAACGTAAACAGTTTCCCTCGTTCATCTGTAATACAATTTCCAACGTTGATGGTGTTGATATATACAAGTTTAATGAATAAATGATATCCAAATGTACAGTATATTAAATTTTATAAGACTCTACGTAGTTTGCATTGAAGAAGATAGTGTGTATACAGGGAACTGGAATATTTCCGATTTAATGTAAGAATCAGGAACAATAGAGGCTAGATTTCTAATCATCACATTTTCATTTATTTCTCTCAAATGAACAATTTGCATCTAAATTTTGATTTTTTCCCCGGACCCCACCCTCTTTAAGAGAGGACAATCCTTTATCGCACTCTTCCCCTCGTCGCATCGCGACTCGGCCGTTTACTTTCAGTAGCCGGACTGGTCACAAATCAGATAGATGAAGTACATCAGTCGCGTCCTATCTTGGGTAGGGTGAGGCAGCTGCAAGGAGGTAGGGCTGTCTTGCCATAAGGACCGAGATATATCTGTCTCGGCGCATTGTTAAGGGACTGTCTTGCCCTCAAATTTCAAATGGCAATTTCTTCTTTGATCTTTTGAAACCTAACAAAACTACGGGTACCTGTAAAGTGCGAAACGAAATCGAAACGAAACGAAACGAAATCTACCGAAACGAAACGAAATCTACCGAAACGAAACGAAACCCACCGAAATGAAACGAAACCCACCGAAACGAAACGAAAACTACCGAAACGAAACGAAACAGATTGTATAATCGAACTCTTTTAATCATAATAATTAAAAATGGTACCTTAGGTCCCTGTGAAAGTTACCACATATAAATAAAATTCGCCTCCCCTTTGATGTAGGCTTTCGGCTTGACTGTTACAAAGTTTTAAAAGTTGGAAAGGGGGGGGGGGGTAAGCACAAAGTATATATCCATAGTTGACTAAATGCCATGTACAATTAGTTTTGGATCCATAAATTTCAGAACCGATGGTTACAGTCTCAGAGATCTGGGGAAACACACTATACGAGGGGTGGGGTCGCCGACGTTGGATCCGCCTTTGGGCATAGATACATTGTTTGAAGAAGCTGGTGTCTGAGAAAATTAAAAGCAGGAAGAGCTCTTAACCTCTTATTTTATCTCTAACTGCTGAGGTGCGAGTACTTTCAATAATGGAAAAAACTATATACATTTGGGGTGTTGCTAAGACGGGGAATTGAAAACGGGACGGAAAACGGATTTGTTTTAATGCAATAAATATTAGGAGGAGGTCGGCATTTTGTAAACTGAAAAGGCTTATGAACGAGGGAATTTTAAGCAGAATTCACAAAGAGAACGGGAGGACATATTCAGAATCCACCGTTTGATATACTACATACAAATACACAATATCCACATGTATACATATATTTGTCTTTAGAGCAAAAAATACTGAAACATGTATTTATGTCCAAAAGCGGATCCAACGCCGACGACCCCATCCCTCGTTTAGTGTGTTTCCCCTGACCTCTGACCTGTGAGACTGTAACCTTCCGTTCTGAAATTTATGGATCTTAAACTAATTGCACATGGTATTTATGTACTTTGTGCTTATCCCCCCGCCCCCTTTCCAACTTTTAAAACTTTGTATCAGTCAAGCCAAAAGCCTAGATCAAAGGGGAGGCGAATTTTATTTATATGTGTAAACTTTAACATGGACCTAAGATACCATTTTTAATTATTATAATTAGAAGAGTTCGATTATACAATCTGTTTCGTTTCGTTTCGGTAAGTTTCGTTTCGTTTCGGTGGGTTTCGTTTCGTTTCGGTAGATTTCGTTTCGTGTTTCGGTAGATTTCGTTCCGTTTCATTTCTATTTCGTTTCGCACTTTACAGGTACCCACAAAACTACATGCAAAAATGATCTTACACACAATTTTTTTTTCAATTGTACTTTCTTCAACGACAAAAATTAATTTAAGCAGACAAATTAAAAAACGTTTTCAAAAACAGCGTTAAATTGAAGTCGAAGCAAGAGGGTAACCCAAGTAACATTTTTTTTTAAAATTTAGAACATGTTTTAACTTCAAAATTTTAAAAAGCAATCAACGTTCTTGGCGATAGAAAACAGTAGGAAAATTTTGGAGGGTGATACTGAAATATTTTCAAAAATTCCCGGTTTTAATGGGGACCAAAATGTAAATTACGGCAATTTTGATATAGAAAACCGCTATAGCGTAGATCGTACGCTACGTCATAAATCGTGTGGTGTGTAATCACGTGATACGCGAAAGTGAAAGTGTAGTACAAACCATGGCAGTGTCCGACAAAATCTATTCTATAAAGTTAGAGGAAACTGATGTTCCTGGAGCGAAGTTTCGTTGTTCTGATGTGTCAGAACATTCAGTCGTTGAACTGAAGCGATGGTTAGAATGCAGGGGAATGTTACAAGCGGGTACAAAAGCCGAATTAGTCAAAAGGTAAGAAACACTTAAACACATGCGTACATTTTCATCCCATGTATGTACACGCTGTACACCACGATTTATTGTTCATCATCCGTATATACTATAATTATGATTGGTAAAAATACGTCTTAAAACTATATCTTAATTCATTTACCACGGGAGTATCGTTCTGTCAGCGATTCATTGCATACATTTTCATGTGTAGCGAATAAAAGAGGGTGTGTGGGAGGGTCAAGACGATTTTGCTAGAGGCTTAATTGTCTTAGGTTGTAAATGAATATATTCAATTTTTGTTATTTGAAATTATTGACATATAGTGGTCGATTACAAATGTGTATGTAAATGGTAATCTCCTTTGTCAATTAAATTACAGTAGATCTACTGCAAATAAAAAAATACTTTATATGAAATAAAACATTCAAACAGTGGCCTTCTTAATAGTTCTTGAAACACCTAATATATAAGCATACATATCAGCTCGCCATTCATGCATATGCTTAGAAATTACATTTGTCAATTTTTTAGGTGCCTAGAATGCATAGAGTCCAAGAACACAGACATCATAATTTCTGTGGATGGGGGAATCTGGTACGAGGAGAAATTACGAGAGGTGTTATCCACTGCCCGCAGTAAATCATCAGCTGATATGATACCTCTTTTACCTACAAGTGGTTGGCAAAAATTTCCTTCAGGGAATATTCCTAAAGGATTCTGTTATGGAAGAATATATGAACATATAATACTAACTGCCAAAGTATATGAGAAAAAAAGTAAAACGTCGACGTCTGATAGTGAAAGTGAAGACAATTTGACAGACTTCAATACTTCAAAACCGATGGTGAAAGGACGTCAATATTTTGCCAGCGGCCATGTAAAAGATATTAAGAGCATTGCAAAAGGTGAATGCTTTTTTGTCAAATCAACTGTGATGGCATCATACACTCAACGAAAGCTATATCATGTGACTTTAACTTTAGGATCTCCATCTGGGAAAATATTGGATGCCTCGTGTGATTGTAAAGCTTCAGCAATGGGACGATGTAACCATATAGCTTCGTTATTATTTGCTTTGGAGGATTACACATTACAGTTTGGATATGATCCGGATGCTTGCACTAGCAAGCTATGTACATGGAATGTAGGACGGAAGACTAAAAGGCAACCTCAGCCATGTTATTCCACATCATACAACAACAAGTTAAAAGCGGATAGGTACAGAAATTATAATCCTATGACTACTAAATTGGATGAAACTAAATTTGCAAATGAATTTATTGCTACATTGCCAAATTCTGGATCATTTTGTATGTTTGACCAAATATTAGAAATTGAATATAGTGATTATGTGGTTGACATTAAAAATTTAAATGAAAGAACCAATTATTCTTTGAATTTGATCAAACAAGATGCATCTGAACCTTATGAAGTCCCAAACACTGATAGACAGGCTGAATCTATTATGTGACACAGCAGTCGCAATTGTAGAATAACTGCATCTGTAGCAAAGGAAGTCAGTAGTGTTAAAAGCCCAAGGGCTAAATATAACCTTTTGGAGCGGATTATATGGGGCAAAAAGCTTCCCCAATTGAAAAGTTTAAAGTATGGACAAGAAAATGAAGATAATGCATTTACGCAATATGTTAATCTGAGTAAGGGAAACAATGAAACAACAAGAAAAAGTGGTTTCTGGATAAATCCCGAGTACCCTGAATTAGGATGTAGCCCAGATGGACTAATCTATGATGCTAACAATAATCTTATTGGTGTTTTGGAAATAAAATGTCCATTAGTATTGAAAGACAAAGACCCATTATGTATAGAGAGTCTAAAGCCGTGTCAACGATTTAACTTGTGTTATACAATAGAGAATGGTATCCTGTCTTTGAAAAAAACCCATAAGTACTATGCTCAGGTTCAAATGCAAATGGGACTTTGTAATGTGAAATTTTGTAATTTGGTCTAGTGCAAAAACTTTGATTCAGAGAATCCATTTTGATGGAGAATATTGGCATGATCTCCGAGATAAATTAATTTTATTTCATCATAAATGTATGATGCCGGAATACCTAGAAATGAGGATTCCAAGAAAACTCTTGCCAGTAGAACTTTAAATACATGTATATATTGCAAGTGTTCATCAGTGCAAATATTCATACATGCACCTGCAATTTATAATGATAAAGAATAAAATAAATAATGTTATTATTTTCTATGAGATACACATATGATATATCAAATGTCTTGACTTCTTCATTTACATGTATTTTTGTACATAAAAAAGCAAAAAAAAAATAATTATAGATTCAGATTTTTATTGGTTTTGAACAGTGTCACACTTTCACAATGTGTGAAAAGATATGGACTACATTTGTAAGTTTCAGAGACCACACTCAATCCACAAATCTAGAGGTCTCCAAAAGGCCTTCCATAAGGGTGGGACTCCACTCCTTGTGAAAATTGCCTCAAATAAATAAAACGTGTATATGTAAAATTTTAGTCGCTCTTGCATGAATATTACCAAAATGTACATGTACATTACGTAACATTTAACACAAAGATACAGACAAACTTGTGACCACAATACCCGACTTGGGCCAGGGACATGAAATGTGGTGGGGTTAAACTAGTTTAGTGAGATCTCAACCCCCCCCCCCCCCTCAAACAAGTGGTCAAAAGAAAACAAAGGCAGTAAAAGACGAACTATAATAATCAAGCAGATATTAGCCCAATCATCTGAACCACAATAAATGTACTGAAGAAAACAATCATGCAACAAAAAGAAGATACTTCTCTAATGAATGCAAGGTCAGGCTGGAATTCATTTATAAATTTAGAATTATTTTATCAAGTTTAATGTTCAATGCTCATTTTACAAGTGAACTTTGGTAATTGACTAGAAATCCAATTATATGCACTATTTCTGTGGCAACTGGTTTGAGACTAAGAGGTATTGTTGCTCCTATTATCTAAAAAAATTTTATGCGCTCAATTGCTCGTTCCACATGAATGCGTACTCGTGCAATGCGTTTTGTCAATATTTCTTCTTGAGGGGTTAGTCGATCTCTTCCTGAAAGAAATGGTGGAATGTTAAGGTCTACGTTTCTTGGGTTCAGTATATCCCGAATCAAAAACCCTCGATCCGCTATCACCAAGTCTCCAGGATTAAGCAAGTCAGCCAAACCAGACTTTACAGTTATCTCCTTGTCTGATATACTTCCCTCATATACATCTGATAAAAATGTAACTGCTCCTGTAGGTGCAATACCAACCAAACATTTCAATGTTGGATTATTTTTATACGAGGAATACATATTACCTTGCTCAGCAAAATCCCGTGATGACTGAGTAAATATCTCAAAGCAATCAATTATCACACGGACATTTTTGGAGGACCTAAAGCAAGCAGGCAAATGTTTTTGAATTAAAGCCCTAGATGGAAACATTTTTTTTTACGAAATACCACCAGTAACTTTATATAAATATTGAATCCAAGTGTTAATTGTTGAAGAGACAGTACTGATGCTTACTCCATATATGTATGCAAGATCTTTATTTGGAAACCTATGCCTTAACTTCATAAGAACCAATAATAACTGATTTCTTGTCGATAGTTTGGTTTGTCGTTGTTTTGAGTCGTTTCGTCTTTTCTTTGGTGATTTTGTTCTATTTCCTTTCCAATATTTCAGTTCATATACACCTCCGGCATTTTCCAAGACCTTAAAAAGTGGTTAAATTGTTCAACATTTAAACCTGTGTAAAATTTAAAAAGTTTTCCTTTTGTTGCCAATTGCTCGTAATCAAACTTGTTTTTGGTGTTCTGTTTTTGCGGACTCTTTTGCTTTGAATGCCCTTCATTTTTCCTCAGCCTTCTCTCAATTTTATTGGCAAGAGTATCACTTCAATGAAAAGTAGTTTGTGTCCCACAATCTTGTATTTGTGTTGCACAATAAATTGCGTTCTTTTGGGTCTGCTCCTGTTTGACATGTTCCTGAGAAATGCAAATGTACATGTGTCATTCAAAAGTTATGAGACATATTTAATGAAAATTTTAGTCTTTACAAATCCTTAAGTTTCAGACAAAATATACAAAAATAAGACATAAAATGAGTGTCAAGAATATTATATTCGAGATATTTGTTTAAACTGAAGAAAGTTTATAAATGTGAATATCTACGAATGCCATTCAAAAATGGTACAATTAACATGTAACTCCTTTTGATGTTATGAATGCAGGTATGCTTTACTTAAAATGGACAAAATTTTGCAGGTTTCAGGAAACTGAAAAAAGAACTTACATTCTGATTCATATCAGACCCGGTCCCAGTACATATAGTGTCAGACTGATCATGGTTGACTATAATTGTTCTGTTCTCGTTAATATGGCCACGATGCATATCACAAGTGCTAGTAGAAGTTGAAGGTATTGCCTCATCTTGTAAGGATAGTAATGCTTCTGACACGTCCTTTAACATTCTTTTGGAAACAGGATTGCTCCGTGGAGTGGGTGGTTTCCTTTTCCTAGCGAATTTTCCCCCCTAAAAATAATATTGTAAATTGAAAAAAATACTCGTTTGTTTTGTTCACAAAAACATATTTTGGCTTGAAATTATGGCTCTTGTTGAGACTTCTTAAGAACATTTGTTTCCTGGTACATGTAGATACAAACCATTAAATTTTCATTTTTTTTTTTTTTTTTACATATTTAGGGGTGTTTATATGCCACCGTAAATTTGTTTTA